>NW_020438924.1:215960-221896 GCF_000699045.2 Agrilus planipennis
TAATGTTCGATTTCTGTTCCCGAAAAAAACCCATGTATAGCTACCTGTCGATCGTATTGGGAACCGAAATAGAACTTCGGCCAAATATTTTTGCTTAATTCATCGATAAATGATAACTGATAATATAGATTAACCAATAAATGATATAAAGAGCTCCTGCTTGCTTTATTTTTGCCAAAAAATTATTATTTATGGTGTTTTTTTAGATTTTTTCGGTCAGAATCCACCCACGTATGTGAACTAAAATCGAACTTTTGTTGAAAATTTTTGCTTAATTCATCACTAAATCACATCTATTATCAAAGATTATTCAATGAATGATCTAAATACGTTCTTGTTTGCTTTATTTTTGCCAAATTATCAAATTTTATTGCATTTTTTTCGTTGTTTTCGGTAGTAGTTATCCAGTAAACATCTGTAATATGGTTGAAACCTGTAAACTAGATGTAATAATATGTGACTATCGGCCGTGAGATGTCGCCTTAGTTACGTGAAATACAAGGGACGTTCTACAATTCTTTAGCTGAAATACAAGGGATAACCGCAAAGTACAGTAACTATTGAATTATTTTTAAGTACAGAATCAAAATATTATAAAAACTATTAACATACTTACCTAAATTTTGTTATCAGTAGTACTTTTTGCCCAGAAACTTAATTATAAATCCTGAAATAACTTATAGGAGAGGCTTTTATTCTCGTATTAGCTTTTAAAATATTTTCTACCGTTTATAATGTAAATTAACGTTATGGGCCCGAAAATAACATATAGATAAGAAACTTTTGATGCGACTAGATGTGGTCGCAGTTTGAATAGTTAAAAAATTGTAAAATGTTAGTTGAACGATGTAATCTATGTATACAAACAATTTTATTGCTAACATCGAACATACATTGTTGTGTATTATAATTAAGTACAATTGTCTTATAATAAAAACATTTTTGCAATTCGAACGATACAATCAATCGAATTCTGATCAATAAATACAAAACGAAGCATAATACAGAAAGTCGGAATATTATTAGTAGTTGTACTACATGATGGGTACTTATCTATATTATAAATATATGTATATTACATATTACCGTTTTAAACCGCTACTTATTAGAAAAAAGAAAATCAATTTTTTAAGTATGCAGTCGTATTTACACCAACAAGATAATAATAATAATTATGTTACTTATTTGGACAGAATTTGCACTTATATTACAATGCTGGAGGGAATAATCCTTAATTGCAATAAATTAATTTAAAAATACGCTTTTCTGGAATGTTATCATAAATTTAAGAATACCTTTCACTCCCATCAAATACACACCTTAAACTCACTTACCATTCATCTCATTTTAAATTTTTTTGTATATGCAAAAAATAAGTACAGGCAAGGTAATCAATTACTTTTTAAGTACCTACATAACATTTTTTTCTTTTTCTGTTTCGCTACGTTCCCTACATTTCCTCCCCTACTCTTAGACTTATTACAATTATTAAGGACTTAATTACTGTTACTTATCGTTAAGTGCCATAATTATTTATTGTATGTATGCACTTATTACCCTAGATTTTTTTTTTTTTAAGCGCACATAATTATAACACAACAGCATCAATAACATTTTGCACAAGCCATTTTCTGATTGACTCTGATTTCATCTGTTTTGTATAATAATTAAATAATAATAAATTGTATCATTGCTATCGATCGCCCATTTCGTTTGTCTGTTTCGTACAAACAACAGTTTTTGTACAGAATAATAACATTCATATTGTAATGCATGGCTTTTAAGCGTAAGACAGCTATATAATATATATATGCGGTATGAGGGTGTATATAGTCTATACAAAATACTTATTTCGTCATAATAATTATTACAATCAATAACAACCGTTTTTGTATTTAATAGAAGCTGCCATCCATTCGTACCTTATCCTCACAGTAAATACGATAACTACATAAATAAAAACGTACACCGTACAGAGCAGAAGTAATAAAACTACAAACTTTTCAACACTTTCGAATCGATTGCTTAACTAATATTAAGTACATGCTATCGAATAATTAATTAATTCTTTCACACGATTTCTTGCATTCTGTAAAGCGCGTTAAATATTGCACGTCGTCAGCATCGAAGGGACGATATATTATAATAAAATACCATTGTATAATGGTACACAAAAGAAGTGAAGTACTATAATGCGATCAATTTAAAATCAATAACGCTGTTGAAATTCGTGATGCCACCTGTTGAAGTCTATATGGAATACCACTATGGATCCTAGAGCTAACCCTGCCAATAGAAACCTAAAACAAAAAAGATAACAATAATAATCCTTAGTCTTATTAAAGACAATTGGTTTGTTTTACAAATTTATTTGAAATTTTCCTACTATATGAATAGGGCATTCACGCTCAGTATTATCTGAAGAGGGTTCGCTATTCGTGGTCTTGAATTGGTTGTCCTCCTTTGTGTACCTGACGTTTCGTCAGTAAATAATTTTAAAGATTTTCTGAGGATAGTAACTTTGGATAAACGATTCCATCAATGGAGGAGAACCAGTGCTGAACCGAAACCGAATATAGAGCTCTCTTCATAATAATAAATTTTTGCAATGATAAGTTTATTTTTTATCAAAGGTGTACAATTTCGAAAATTGTAAACTTACTTTTGATCATGTGACAAAGCCAAAGACCTAATGCTACTATCACATGCTGGAAAGGCGTAAAGTAAAGCCAAATTAAAAGTTCTCCACACTTCGACAATGCCTTTGTCTCCACCGGTCATTAGATATTCTCCGTCCCGGCTCAATAATAGGCACTACAAATTTATATAAAAAGTAATTTCCAGGAAATTGTTATAACTTTAATGGATTACCTGTAAGTTATCGTTGTGGGATTCGTGTCGAAGCCTTTTCCCATTAATAGTGAAGGCGGCTACGTTTCCTCGTTCGTAATTAACCACTATCACCCCTTCTCGGGACATGGCAATATTTTCCGGAGAAGAAAATCCAGACGGAGGATCAAGAGATCTTAGAAGGTCGCCAAATGTTGTATGAACGAGTACTGGACCATCTACAAAACGAAACCTTAGCAATCAATAAAATAAAATTAAAAGCACATAAATACCATGTGATCCTGAAACAACCAGTCCTAGTTCCGCTGATATAACCACGCTTGAAACAGGCTGCTCGTGACCGGTAAGAGTGGCTCTTGGGGTAGGAATTTCACCCTCGCCCACAATAGTTTGCGTTCTGGCGTTCCAGTGCCATAAGAGAACTGTACAATCAGCGGAACCAGATGCAATGTAACAATCTGATGTAATATTACATTCGGACCTTGACAGACATGTGACAACGCCATAGTGACCGAAAATTATCTGAACAATTTTGGCGGTTTCAGTGGAAAATACGCGAAAACTGTTATCCCAGAAACCGCAGGCTAACAAGAATCGACTATCTACAGTAGTTACAAAACAGTTGGATCGAATTTTTACATTTTGACTGAAATTGTCTCCTAAATGGCGTTTTAACGTAGGATTACCTGTGTTGTTAGTTTGAGCTGCAACAAATTGAAATAAAGTAGGATACAATAATAATAATCCTTAAATAAAATGGAAGTGGAATAAAACTAAAATAAAAATATTACTAAATGTGAGCAAGGTGAAAATAAAGATCGAGTTAGTATAAAAATTAGAGGAAAACGTATTAGATGCAGAAACAGGAGAAAAAAGGGCGTACTGTTAGGATGTGGGATGTTCCTAGTTTTCGGGAAATATGAAGATTGACTTAGGATACAGTGAAGATGGTTGTTCAACTAGTCTTTGGACTGACTTCCCTACGATGATGATTAGAGGGTAGAAATGAATATACTGCGAAATATGATTATAATTTGCTTACATAGTACAGGGTCCATTGAGAGAGGCAGATTGGAGGCTTGATTCTGAGGTGTATCAAAATTAACCGGCGATTGAGCGACAGCAGCGTAATTAGAGTTCCATCTGTTAACGGCGAATTGCTGGTGCATGGTGACCGTTACCACTGACGGCAATGGCAGTTGCGGGTAGGTGTTGGCAGAAATATGAACGACTGGCGAATTCGAAAGGAATTTCATCGACATACAAATGTCGTCTGGTATACTTGAAAACATCATGGGAGACTGAAAAATAATAACATATTAAAACGAAAATACACAGGATAAAACTTCATTTTTTTTTTACCAAATGCATAGCAGAACTTCGAGGAGGATGCGGTTCCATAAGCAATTGAGAAGGAGTTTGTCCAAAATTCTTGATTTGGTTCTCAATGGCTTCTTTCATAACATTATCAGTAACTGATTCCATGTCAACACTTCCCTCGTAGGTAAGGTAGTAAAATACATTAGTTGCACGTATCGCTTCAGGACCTCGTTGTTTATAACCGAATATTAAATCGATCCATTGGTGAAGTTGACAAGATACGAATTCGGATTCCAGTGCCTTTTAAAATGAACAAATTTTAGTTTAGCCACTTAATATGCATATAACATTTGTGATACATTACCATTCGATTAATTCGGACAAACTCTTCCGGAGAACTAGCCCACGGGGGTAGTTCTACATCGTTCACCGACGTTCCATCTTCTTGGACACCCAGACGATATCGATTGAAATTAACGAACATTTCAGGCAAGAAAAAGAACTCGGGAATAAGTTCTTTAACATCGGATGTGTCCCTTTGGCAATTTTTCCACGAAACGGCCATTGAAGAGAAAAGACGATTCGGATGGTCGAACTTACCCCCTTGCAGTGCTAAGAACATACTTGTCCATGGCTCCTTAAAAAAGAAAGAGAAATAGAACGAATGACTAAATGTATAACTAAAAAAGTACTTACAACGCGAATAAGCCAATTTAGTACGAACGCAGCGGTAGAGTAATGGGTGCCGTAATGGAAAGGGGGGATGCTTTCATGTTCCCAACTGGAGTATCTGTCTTCGAAATAGGCTCTCCTGCTAGGATTCAAAGCTCCAATGGGTTTCGACAAATCTCTGTAGTTACTCGGCTGACTTAAATCTAATTCTTTGCTTTCGTAGTTGGTCAGTACCCAAGGAAATACCGGATACTGGTTGAGATCGTTATATGTTCGACCTGAATGAATGGTAAGATTTATGGTTGACGAATATATGACAGTTAAAAGTTAATACATCATAAGCACGGTGAAATGTTTAAAATAATTATTAAAACTTTACATAATTTCCAAATTAAAATTTTTTAGACATTACTGCTTTAATTACTGTGAAATGAATTTTTAAAACAGTATTTTAGAAAAACATGACAGGTGAAATACGTTAGAAACTCTAACTATTATGGAATTGAAACAACAAAAAAAAAAACAATAAATCCCAACATTCCACAAAAACATTTAGCAATCTGAAATGCGTTTCGACACTCAACAACTCATTCTCAGTTAGAAACTGTGATTTCCAAATGAGAAAGTATTATATCTTTTAGATTCTTCTCAAATATATCAAATCCTATGACATTGTTAGTTATTTAATACTGGATTAATATGCAATATTAATTTGAAATCATTTTTCCGATTTTTTATTTACCCACTACAAACTACCTCAAATTAATGAGGGAAAAATTGTTTCTGTTGTCATACCCCCGCCGGGAATCGAACCCGGGACCTTTGGCTTTACGCACCAATGTTCTGACCACTAAACTACGAGAGGTGACAACAACAACCACGACCAACCGACCTACAAGGTTAACGATCCGTCGAACTAATGTAACTATATACTGAATATACTATGATTAAACATACATATAATTTAGATATCTTTTAGAAGTGAGTTAGTTTAATATGAAATATTATTCTGAAAATTCATTTCTGAATTTTTTACCCACTACACGCTACCTCAAATTAATGAGGGAAAAATTGTTGCTGTTGTCACACCCCCG
>NW_020438924.1:223976-229893 GCF_000699045.2 Agrilus planipennis
AGGGGTAGAGGTAGACCTAGATTAGATTACTCTTCGCAAATAGTTAAGGATGTGGGTTGTTCTAGTTTTAGGGAAATGCGAAGTTTAGCTCAGGATAGGAAAGAGTGGAGGTACGTGTCCAACCAGTCTTAGGACTGATGACCTTATGATGATGATGTTCCACCCAGATTAACCCTGAAAATAAAGCATGCAGGGATGGATATTCAACTTACCAGCAATCGTATTCAGGAACATCAAATATTCGAAATTTGATATTTCTCTCCGTTGCCATTTTTGCGTCATGTTGGAGTTCCTCATAAGTTGTCTCGGAGACATCATGCTCGCCCTCCTAAGATAGTTGTTAATACGTACAATAATCTTCTTCTATACCTGCTACAAATTATTCGTCAAACTTACCTTGTTTGGGGTATGCCGTATTTGATTCCGACGCCAACTCTCGGCAGCGCTTTGATAACTTTTTTCACGGTGGCTTGATCGGGAAATGCAAACATGATCGACGCTAAGGAAAATCGATAATGTCTAACACGGTTCAATAATGCCACAAAATTTGATGAAGTATAAATTAATATTTTGTATATATTTCCAACATTAAGTGAGCTTACTTATTATTAATAAAATCTTTATAGAAAACGTCGAATTAATGAGGGAAAAATTGTTGCTGTTGTCACACCCCCGCCGGGAATCGAACCCGGGATCTTTGGCTTTACGCACCAATGTTCTGACCACTANGAAAGTAACAATGAAAAGAATACTGTGACCAATATTAAACCTGTTACAGCAAACATCTTGCGTTTCCATGGATCACCTTTTTTCCCTGATTCAGTAAGAAGCACCATTCCAAATACTATTGCCGCATCTAATTTGTTTAGTTAAATAATATACATTTAATATAAGAATATCAAAGACCAATCCAAAGTCTTGGTAAATAAAGACTCATTTCAAAATAATGTAGAACAGAATTTGTGATTTGGAAACGGGTTTTCTTTAAATATTTTTAGCACAAATTAGGTATTTATAATGATGAATAAACAAATTAATTATTGTTTTGCTTAGGTATGTACTTCAAATAAAAATAATAAATTCGACTGTGTAAAAGGATACTGAGGACCATTATGATGTATGTTTCCAATACAAATTGGGAATGTGAAGAGCTGTGGATATAAGCCACTTCATTATCTCGCCCTCTATGTACGAAAGGAGGTCCTCTGATATGATTCCACATTTGCCCTGATATCATTGTAAGACAAAAGAAAACAGCGCCAGTTGCCCACATTGTTTTGTTATACAAAAAGTCTAAATTGTTTCTCCTCAAATATAAAAATCCTGCTACTAATGTAAACAAAACAACTAATGCTACAG
This sequence comes from Agrilus planipennis, assembly GCF_000699045.2. Classification (NCBI taxonomy): domain Eukaryota; kingdom Metazoa; phylum Arthropoda; class Insecta; order Coleoptera; family Buprestidae; genus Agrilus; species Agrilus planipennis. The sequence continues at coordinate 225,336 of NW_020438924.1, forward strand.
TTCCAGAATAATTTGGTGGCCTGAATACACGAATCTGAAATGATTTTAACTTAATTAAGTATAATATTTAATAGAGTTAAAAAGAACACTACAAATTTTGAACTATACTGCTTTGTTTTACACTATAGTTTTTTACTTTTGCAACATGTAAAAACCTGCTCCCTGTAGAAAATGTCTATAAGGTACATGTGTATTCATTGTAATTTAGTCTTGTTATCATGATGACAACAAATAATTACTAAGGCTAGTTATCAAAAAACAACAAACCTGTACATCTGTTCTCTCAGCAATCCACTTTGCAATGGCCTCAGCTGAGAACCCTACTCTTTGAATATCCATATTATCTTGAGGCTTCAATTTTCCTTTGGGAGGTATATGAATAAATATTGGGGCAGTGTTTAGCTTATACTAAAATTATTTACTAGATTAGATTAATATTACGAGAATAATAACTTCTAAGGCTTTACCATTTGGAATATATCTGAACCATCATCAAAATCAATTAAAACAAAGAACAGTTTATTAGAGTACACCTGAGAATATCGAAATGAATTTGCCACAATTGTAAATTCATCACTTGCATGGTGACAAACAACACATTGCCGATGAGGGGCTAATGCTGTAAACATCACAATCATTGAATAATTTTTTGGTTGAACTCTTATATATTCTCTGAATTTGTTGCTATTAAATTTCAATACTGCTCGTTTGTTGGCCATTTCTGATAAATGTTGTACTCTTTCTCCCAGAGAAAGTGCCTGTATAAATGGAGTAATTTATTATATCAAAAAGATAGAAAAATTACAGTAGCTTACTGATTTTCGTTGTTGACCATCTCCATAATTAATTGCAATAAAAAGAAATAAAGACACAGCCACAAGTTTTAACATCATTTTTTTAATAACCTAATTTTCAATAGGCTAGTTTTATTTATATCCTCTTGATAATTTCAGTTGCACGTTGCACAAAACAAAACTTACACGTCATTAATAATTAACGCTTGTTTTTATCACAGCTTTTTTCTAAGTTAGTGATTTGTAACTCAGATAATTTATTTAATTAACTATAAATTATACCATTAAAACAAAACCTAGTACATGTCCACCATAGATGGCCATAAGTTCGCTCAAACCTCACCTTTCGGTAGATGTTGTCTTTAACCGCTACCGTGGTTACAAACTCTAATAAATAAGGTGATTCTAACGTTTTCAATTCTAGAATAACTCACAAAAGTGTCTTTCACGCTAGAATTATCAACAGTTTTGTGTGTAATTGTCGACTGGAAGTAATCACTTTTGTTAGTTAGATAATAAAGGGCATCTGTATTTTTAAAGACATCTGTATGTGAAATTATCTTGGGCGGTTATAGCGCCACTATCTAGAAAATGCGATTTCTATTGTCTTTAGCAATTATCTATGTCACAAATGAAATTGACAGCACGTAGCCATTTTAGAATTTAGCTATATTACTTGGCTTTTGGTGTATGCCCTTATTGTATTTCATATTTTACTTAATTTAATCCTATTATTAATTAATAGTGTAATTAATAATTTTTTTTGTCCATTTATTTTAGTTCAACAAACGAGAGTGATGTGTAAAAATTTCAGATTTAACATTTTTTTCTTGTTTATTTTGTATTATTTATACCTTATTATATTATACTAATATTTTTTTTTATTTAGGTGTGCAGTGCAACCAATAGGCAATATACCTTTGAAGAGTTAAGATTAAAATCTCGAAACCTTGCCAAATCGTTAACGCAAAAATTAAAACTACAAAAAGGAGATGTGGTGGCAATATCACTTCCCAATACACCTGAATATCCTATTATTCTTTTAGCAGGATTTCAAAGTGGTATTATATTGACAACGCTCAACCCTTTATATACATCAGGTAATTGGTACTCTATTTTACAATTTTTGAATTAAACTACTTCAAAGATTTTTTAATTTAATGACAATAGAAATAAAGATAACAATAACAATAAAGGAAATTTTCTAATTTTTCTTACAGAGGAGATTTCAAGGCAACTCATAGACGCCGATGCTAAAGCAATATTTACATGGAATTCAATGTTTCAAGTTGCTAGCGATGCTACTAAATTATCAAAGAAAAATATTCCTATTATAACGATTAAGACACAGGTACAGTATAAAAATGAATTCTACTAAAAAAATATGATAGCCGTTACATCATACACTGATTAAAAAAACGGTCCATTAAAATAAAAAAATTTAAACTCTTAATTTATCTTTAAACAGAATCTATAATCTTTATTTACATCAATAAAAACTAAAGTTAATATTAATATTTCGTAATAATATTCGTTTTGCTCACAAACAAATAATTTAGGTTTCAGAATCAACAGAAAGAGGTAGCATAAATTTCACAGAACTAACAGATATTAAATATGATAACGATGATTTCATTTTTCCAAAAATTGACGATATTGCGGTGATGCCTTATTCTAGTGGAACAACAGGTCTGCCTAAAGGAGTAGAATTAACTCACAGAAATTTAGTTTCGAATATTACGCAAATATCAAATTTCAATTTACATATCCCCACTACAGGTAAATATCTTATAGTCTTTAAAATCAATATGCTATCCTAAAAAAGACTTTGAAAGTTGAAAAAACAAAGGTATATTTTGGGTTCAATTCGGTAAGCCTTCTAAAAAAATTCATTTGAATGAATGAATGATTAATGAAAACTAGTATATTTCGTATTATTTATTGTAGAAACATATCAAGAAGCTATCCCAGCGGTTTTACCTATGTTTCATATTTATGGTCACACCAATCTAACACTATACCCATTGCATTTTGGCATGAAAATAGTAACTCTTCCAAAGTTTACTCCGGAATTATTTACTTCAGTTTTGGAAGAACACAATCCAGGCCTTTTGTTCATCGTACCTCCAATAGGTAAAATATCTATAGATTATTAAAATAACAATGAGAAAATCCGTATCCCTTAGTAATTTTAAAACATGCAATAATTTATGTTTATTTAATTGAAATGAAAGTTAATATTAAAACAGNGTATTTGGCTCAAAACTGAAAATTTTCATAAATTTCAACATTTGTATTAGGAGAGCATAAGTTGCATCGGGTCTTTTTCAAAAAACAACTTGAATTTTCCATTACTTTTCGACTAACACTCGTATTTGGCTCAAAACTGAAAATTTTCATAAATTTCAACATTTGTATTAGGAGAGCATAAGTTGCATCGGGTCTTTTTCAAAAAACTTTTGAATTTTCCATTACTTTACGATTTCGATTTTCGTTCATATACGTGGAGCGACTTTAAACGGAAAAACGTAAAAAACACCATAAATAGCCGTTTTTTAACAAAAATAAAGCAAGCCACAGCTACTTCTTATCATTTGTTAATCAATTATCCATATCAGTTATCATTTACTGGCGAATTAAGAAAAAATTTGTCCTACTGTTCGATTTCGGTTCCCGAAAAAAACCCATGTATCTACCTGTCGATCGTATGGGAACCGAAATAGAACTTCTGGCAAATATTTTTGCTTAATTCATCGATAACTGATAACTGATGATCTAGATTAACTAATAAATGATATAAAGAGCTCCTGCTTGCTTTATTTTTGCCAAAAAATTATTATTTATGGTGTTTTTTTAGATTTTTTCGGTCAGAATCCACCCACGTATGTGAACTAAAATCGAACTTTTGTTGAAAATTTTTGCTTAATTCATCACTAAATCACATCTATTATCAAAGATTATTCAATGAATGATCTAAATACGTTCTTGTTTGCTTTATTTTTGCCAAATTATCAAATTTTATTGCATTTTTTTCGTTGTTTTCGGTAGTAGTTATCCAGTAAACATCTGTAATATGGTTGAAACCTGTAAACTAGATGTAATAATATGTGACTATCGGCCGTGAGATGTCGCCTTAGTTACGTGAAATACAAGGGACGTTCTACAATTCTTTAGCTGAAATACAAGGGATAACCGCAAAGTACAGTAACTATTGAATTATTTTTAAGTACAGAATCAAAATATTATAAAAACTATTAACATACTTACCTAAATTTTGTTATCAGTAGTACTTTTTGCCCAGAAACTTAATTATAAATCCTGAAATAACTTATAGGAGAGGCTTTTATTCTCGTATTAGCTTTTAAAATATTTTCTACCGTTTATAATGTAAATTAACGTTATGGGCCCGAAAATAACATATAGATAAGAAACTTTTGATGCGACTAGATGTGGTCGCAGTTTGAATAGTTAAAAAATTGTAAAATGTTAGTTGAACGATGTAATCTATGTATACAAACAATTTTATTGCTAACATCGAACATACATTGTTGTGTATTATAATTAAGTACAATTGTCTTATAATAAAAACATTTTTGCAATTCGAACGATACAATCAATCGAATTCTGATCAATAAATACAAAACGAAGCATAATACAGAAAGTCGGAATATTATTAGTAGTTGTACTACATGATGGGTACTTATCTATATTATAAATATATGTATATTACATATTACCGTTTTAAACCGCTACTTATTAGAAAA
>NW_020438924.1:231135-236381 GCF_000699045.2 Agrilus planipennis
TAAAGCCAAAGGAAAATTGTAAACTTACTTTTGATCATGTGACAAAGCCAAAGACCTAATGCTACTATCACATGCTGGAAAGGCGTAAAGTAAAGCCAAATTAAAAGTTCTCCACACTTCGACAATGCCTTTGTCTCCACCGGTCATTAGATATTCTCCGTCCCGGCTCAATAATAGGCACTACAAATTTATATAAAAAGTAATTTCCAGGAAATTGTTATAACTTTAATGGATTACCTGTAAGTTATCGTTGTGGGATTCGTGTCGAAGCCTTTTCCCATTAATAGTGAAGGCGGCTACGTTTCCTCGTTCGTAATTAACCACTATCACCCCTTCTCGGGACATGGCAATATTTTCCGGAGAAGAAAATCCAGACGGAGGATCAAGAGATCTTAGAAGGTCGCCAAATGTTGTATGAACGAGTACTGGACCATCTACAAAACGAAACCTTAGCAATCAATAAAATAAAATTAAAAGCACATAAATACCATGTGATCCTGAAACAACCAGTCCTAGTTCCGCTGATATAACCACGCTTGAAACAGGCTGCTCGTGACCGGTAAGAGTGGCTCTTGGGGTAGGAATTTCACCCTCGCCCACAATAGTTTGCGTTCTGGCGTTCCAGTGCCATAAGAGAACTGTACAATCAGCGGAACCAGATGCAATGTAACAATCTGATGTAATATTACATTCGGACCTTGACAGACATGTGACAACGCCATAGTGACCGAAAATTATCTGAACAATTTTGGCGGTTTCAGTGGAAAATACGCGAAAACTGTTATCCCAGAAACCGCAGGCTAACAAGAATCGACTATCTACAGTAGTTACAAAACAGTTGGATCGAATTTTTACATTTTGACTGAAATTGTCTCCTAAATGGCGTTTTAACGTAGGATTACCTGTGTTGTTAGTTTGAGCTGCAACAAATTGAAATAAAGTAGGATACAATAATAATAATCCTTAAATAAAATGGAAGTGGAATAAAACTAAAATAAAAATATTACTAAATGTGAGCAAGGTGAAAATAAAGATCGAGTTAGTATAAAAATTAGAGGAAAACGTATTAGATGCAGAAACAGGAGAAAAAAGGGCGTACTGTTAGGATGTGGGATGTTCCTAGTTTTCGGGAAATATGAAGATTGACTTAGGATACAGTGAAGATGGTTGTTCAACTAGTCTTTGGACTGACTTCCCTACGATGATGATTAGAGGGTAGAAATGAATATACTGCGAAATATGATTATAATTTGCTTACATAGTACAGGGTCCATTGAGAGAGGCAGATTGGAGGCTTGATTCTGAGGTGTATCAAAATTAACCGGCGATTGAGCGACAGCAGCGTAATTAGAGTTCCATCTGTTAACGGCGAATTGCTGGTGCATGGTGACCGTTACCACTGACGGCAATGGCAGTTGCGGGTAGGTGTTGGCAGAAATATGAACGACTGGCGAATTCGAAAGGAATTTCATCGACATACAAATGTCGTCTGGTATACTTGAAAACATCATGGGAGACTGAAAAATAATAACATATTAAAACGAAAATACACAGGATAAAACTTCATTTTTTTTTTACCAAATGCATAGCAGAACTTCGAGGAGGATGCGGTTCCATAAGCAATTGAGAAGGAGTTTGTCCAAAATTCTTGATTTGGTTCTCAATGGCTTCTTTCATAACATTATCAGTAACTGATTCCATGTCAACACTTCCCTCGTAGGTAAGGTAGTAAAATACATTAGTTGCACGTATCGCTTCAGGACCTCGTTGTTTATAACCGAATATTAAATCGATCCATTGGTGAAGTTGACAAGATACGAATTCGGATTCCAGTGCCTTTTAAAATGAACAAATTTTAGTTTAGCCACTTAATATGCATATAACATTTGTGATACATTACCATTCGATTAATTCGGACAAACTCTTCCGGAGAACTAGCCCACGGGGGTAGTTCTACATCGTTCACCGACGTTCCATCTTCTTGGACACCCAGACGATATCGATTGAAATTAACGAACATTTCAGGCAAGAAAAAGAACTCGGGAATAAGTTCTTTAACATCGGATGTGTCCCTTTGGCAATTTTTCCACGAAACGGCCATTGAAGAGAAAAGACGATTCGGATGGTCGAACTTACCCCCTTGCAGTGCTAAGAACATACTTGTCCATGGCTCCTTAAAAAAGAAAGAGAAATAGAACGAATGACTAAATGTATAACTAAAAAAGTACTTACAACGCGAATAAGCCAATTTAGTACGAACGCAGCGGTAGAGTAATGGGTGCCGTAATGGAAAGGGGGGATGCTTTCATGTTCCCAACTGGAGTATCTGTCTTCGAAATAGGCTCTCCTGCTAGGATTCAAAGCTCCAATGGGTTTCGACAAATCTCTGTAGTTACTCGGCTGACTTAAATCTAATTCTTTGCTTTCGTAGTTGGTCAGTACCCAAGGAAATACCGGATACTGGTTGAGATCGTTATATGTTCGACCTGAATGAATGGTAAGATTTATGGTTGACGAATATATGACAGTTAAAAGTTAATACATCATAAGCACGGTGAAATGTTTAAAATAATTATTAAAACTTTACATAATTTCCAAATTAAAATTTTTTAGACATTACTGCTTTAATTACTGTGAAATGAATTTTTAAAACACTATTTTAAAAAAACAAGACAGGTGAAATACGTTAGAAACTCTAACTATTATGGAATTGAAACAACAAAAAAAAAAACAATAAATCCCAACATTCCACAAAAACATTTAGCAATCTGAAATGCGTTTCGACACTCAACAACTCATTCTCAGTTAGAAACTGTGATTTCCAAATGAGAAAGTATTATATCTTTTAGATTCTTCTCAAATATATCAAATCCTATGACATTGTTAGTTATTTAATACTGGATTAATATGCAATATTAATTTGAAATAATTTTTTCAATTTTTTATTTACCCACTACAAACTACGTCGAATTAATGAGGGAAAAATTGTTGCTGTTGTCACACCCCGCCGGGAATCGAACCCGCGACTTTTGGCTTTACACACCAAACACAGAACATTGGTGCGTAAAGCCAAAGGTCGCGGGTTCGATTCCCGGCGGGGCTGTGACAACAGCAACAATTTTTCCCTCATTAATTCGACGTAGTTTGTAGTGGGTAAATAATAAATCGAAAAAATGATTTCTTCTCAAAGTAAAACTTTTGTCCAAAATCAAAAGAATAAAGGCGCAGCTGCTAACTCTAATTTAGTTACAGTTTAGACTTGCATATATCTATGTGAGTATATGACTGTACGTGTGTACTTAGTTAATGTGCTGGAATAAATGCGTTTCTCTATTTCTCCTTAATAAACTGAACCGTAACATACAAACATGTTATATACTTGGGGATTTGTGCTCTCGAAAGCTCGAAATGAAGCCTGTCTCCTCGAATTAGGCGCCATCTATATTATTCTAAATCCGGCCACGTGGGGAGAAGATTATTCTTTTCCACCCCACAAACACATCAGTTTTATAACAGAAAGTACTCACAGGATGTATTTCAGAAAATGTCGCAGATGCGAGGCGATGTTTATATTTTGGTCTCACAATAAATAAAAACAAAAATTAAATAATGAAGAAAATTCCCTCTCTTTATTTGTTATTAATAGAAAATTTAATAAATCGATCTATTAATTTTTTTTTTTAATGTTCGAATTTGCCATTTGCAACTATTTTCTATTTTTTATAAAAAAATTGATAAAAATTCTTTTAAAGAAATTTGTAGGTGAGATACATCCCTTGTCAGACAGGAGACTATTCGAAGCAGAAGCAGGGGTTAAGAGGGGTAGAGGTAGATCTACATATATTAGATTGTTCGTAATTAGTTAGAGAAGTGGATTGATATGGTTTTTGAAGATTGAGTTAAAATACGAAGTTGACTAGTTTTTTCGGTCTTAGGAATAACTTATGATGATGATGTAAAATGGTAAAATGTTATTGTTTTTAATGATAAAAGTACTCTACAGATAAAGTAACGCAAAAAACGTAAAAAATACCCTAAGTAGTGCCTATACGTACACGCATGTTGACAGAAGGAGTCACGGCGTTAATCCGTTGCATTAAAAGCTGGCAACCGACCGACAAGCCGCCACCAGATGAAAGAGCCTTTAAAATTAGCGTGATCTATGTGTTTTTAATTTAGACGCGGGCCTCTCTGACAGCTGCTAATTTTGCATGGGACGGACGACTTACACATACACGCACAAACGTCTATCCGTGCGTGTATACGGGAGTACTTCTTGGGTCACGGTGACACGTCTATTTGTGCGTACACTACGTACGGACATATGTACACGTTTGCGTCTCTCTTTTCGAATAAATAATAAGAAAAAATTGCTGGAAGAGCAAAAAAAACACTCACGCTGCTCCGTGAGGACGAAAACGCGACGCGACGCGCCGCGGCGGACGCGCTACTCGAACGGTTTCCTGTTTTCTCGGAATCGAATTGCCGAAGACTTGTTACTTAATTGAATGTGAAGTGATTTATTCCGGCGAAAATGAATAGGGCGCGAGAGTAAATCGAGTCAAACGCGACTATTTTTTACTGTCTAGAACGGTAATTACGAACACGTACGTCTAACTACCAACGAGACCTTCTTACTATCTTATATTTCAAACATCTCCCCGTCCCGAGATATGATTTATTTCGAATATTTCTTTTCATAATTTAAATATCATCTGTACGTAATGAATAAAAACCCATTTAAAACATTACATATATGGAACCTTAAACTAAAACGGGAATTATCATCTAATTTTCCACCTTTAGAAGTGGAATATTTCCTTCAAACTTCTTTTTTATGACAATATACCCCTAAACAATTTTATGCATGGTGCCTCGAGTGTCCAAGCGAAAAGTTTCAAAGCGAAGGAAATAATTCATAATTTCGAATCCTTAATGAATTTTCAGGGGTAGTAGGGATATAAAGCAGAAGATAGCGCAGGGTCGTGTCGCCTTTAATAAAAAGAAGTCACTTCTATGCTCGCGAACGGTTAATTTAGAAATTCGAAAAAGGTTGTTAAAAGTGTATTTTTGGAGCACGGCGTTGTACGGATGCGAAACATGGACAGTGGGAGCGGCGGAAAAGAAAAGGTTACAAGCGTTCGAAATGTGGTGTTATAGGCGGATGATGAGGATATCGTGGGTAGAAAAGGTTAGAAATGAAGAGGTATTGGAAAGAATAGGAGAACAGAGGACTCTATGGAAGT
>NW_020438924.1:237157-294276 GCF_000699045.2 Agrilus planipennis
ATATATACTCAAATTTTTGATACTTTTTGATATATTACTTAGGGTGAGTCTTTCTTTTCGTAAAGAAATGCGTCCGCTACCTTTCTTAATTGTTTTTAAAAATAAGATAAGAACTAGTAAAGCTGAAATTGCGAACTATATCTGAAGGTATCTTAAGTGATAACTCAATATTCATGTTTTAATTGAATATGGAATGGCAATTGCTACGTTAAACTTTGTACTTATTTCTGCTTGCAAAAAGTAGTAATAGTTTTAATATATACTCAAATTTTTGATACTTTTTGATATATTACTTAGGGTGAGTCTTTCTTTTCGTAAAGAAATGCGTCCGCTACCTTTCTTAATTGTTTTTAAAAATAAGATAAGAACTAGTAAAGCTGAAATTGCGAACTATATCTGAAGGTATCTTAAGTGATAACTCAATATTCATGTTTTAATTGAGTGGCAGGACAATTGCTACGTTAAATTTTGTACTTACTTCTACTTGCCAGAAATATTTCGATTGCAGTATTTTGTAGAAGGTATCTTCTTGAAAAGACCGCTCGTATTTCAGAAAAATACCACTTTCCATGAAGATGATCGCAATACTTTAATACCTGTAAATAAAACCCATTGTCAAAATAATTTCCGTATAAACAAATAGCGACGTTTTTAAGCAGACTACGTTAGATTAAGAGTTTATTGAAACTACCAAATGAAGATTGCAATGCCAAAGGATACTGTTAGTTCCTTAAGGCAAACGGCCCTCTGTTAAACTCTTTGAAACGTTGGATTCTGGTACTGGGACCTGTAATCAGACACCAGCACAGAATATACAATACCAAAGTTTCATTAGATACAACTACATTTTTAGTTATCGTATTATTGTATTGGTGTCTCATTACATCTATGAGTAAATAAGATAAACATTTACTTTTCTTATGTTTCCAAAAGCTAAATTAAACTTTTACTTCTCTAGAAACTTAATGATTTTTCTAATTTGTGATTTAATGAAAAATTAATCTGTTTCTTTCTCAGTTTCCAAAACTTTGAAGAAAAGCAACTATCAGAGAAACGGTCATTTTCATTTGAATCTTGGTGCCTAATTGTTTTCGCATCTGTTTAGTTTTCAATATGTTTTTTTTGTCTCCCCAAAGCTTAAAGGATAATAATCGTGGTAGTCGCTAGGATAACGCCCGCATGTCTGAGCGCGTTGCCTGTCACGCGACGGCGCGACAGTTTCCGCGGTGATCGATGAACAAAGTCGCACCGCTCCGCGACCAAGTGCGCGGATTTCGCGTGATCGCGAACGGCAGCGTGTATGCGTGTGTGGCGCTCCTCCCACAAGCACAACGCAACCGCAACAATTTATCGTGTACGGGGGCCATCTTGGTTTTTCTTATACACGAAGGATACCTCCGTACCTACAATATAATTTATATATTTTATTATATCATAATCATAATCTAAATAAACTTTACTTTTCTGATACTTGGTATTACCAAACGCTATTTTCAAAGTTAGCAGGTATTTCCCGATGTAGGAAAACAAGAACTTATCCAGGACTGCGCAAATTATCCGATAATCGACGAAGATAGAAAAAATGTTAATTAAATTTTCTTTTCTGTTTCCTTGAAGGGAAATAGTTCCCTGTTCAGTAAGTCTTATTAAAAACTGAGCTTATCTTTAAATTTTCCCATAAGAATTAAATAGTTTATAATATACAATTAAAGATTGACCGGGTACCCGGCTTGAATCGGGATTGGGACAGGTCGTTTATCCTAATTTGTATTATATATTGATTACTATTCTTAATTATTTGTTATTTCGGTATGGTTCTTTCTATCGTTGCAACGGTTTCAACCTTCTCGTTGAAAATCCGCCAACCAAGAATTAAAATTTTATTGTTTTAGTGTTTTAACGACTTTTGAATAGGACTTAATCTGGTTTAGGACTTTAATGAGGGTGGTATTTAACAGAAAGCTCGCCAGAACGAAAGCATGAACCATTAGCCGTGGTGGATAACTGGGTACGCCAACGAATTGCCACCGGTAGCGATCAATTTTCCAATCTTCCATTTTTGATTCTTCACAAGATTATTGTTACTACTGTAATATTGGCATGATTATTATTGTTGCTACATATACTTCACGAATGTTTAGAAATGCCTCCCTAATATATATAACTGAGAATCATCCGATTTTTTTATCTGTCATCATTAGAACATACGCTATATTAGGTTTCAACCAATACCAACGAATAAGTACGCAAAGATTGGAACTTTTTAAGGGGAGATATGGAAAAAGATTACAGGGGGTATACAAATCGGCTTTGTTTTGTGGGGTGGTTTATTGAGTGCGCCGCAACAACACAAAAACATCGCCCTCTCTTTGTTACCGAACACTCTTTATATGTCAATCAATTTTGATTATGTTCAACGTCGTCACCAAAGAGCGAATCGTGTAATAATATTTGGAGCATATTTTATGTTTAAATATACAACATAAAGTTAAAACACACTTAAAATCAAAATTGTAAAAAGCTCGAACAAAACAAACGGAATTTTTCACATTAAAAAAGATAAATGCGTTTTGGCCAGTGTGCAGCCATTTGCGAGAATGTACAAAAGGTCAGTAAAAAATTTAATCAATATGAGCTTTTAATACTTGTTAGGTATATTACATAGCAAAATATTTTTGTGGATAACCAAACAGGTAGGTTTTAGTAACTCTATTTATCTCCAAATCAGGATTTGGATAAATTTAGAAGATTGGAGAACTTTGGTGGTGTTGTAGAACACTAAAAAGCTCAAATCCCAATATCAAAACATGACACTGAGTGTCCGAAGTACTTTTCGGTAACAAAGTTACCTTCATATAAAAGACTGCAAGGGACATTCTACATCAATCTTTAGTTGAATTTAAAAAGGATTAAAGCTCAATTAAACAACTTTCAACGCTGTAAATAATGACCAAATCCCATCTTTAAGATTGAGGGTTCTCTTCTCTAATCATAAACTTTTAATTCCTGAAACGTCTACGATCCAAATCCTAAAACACTAAAAATCTCAAATCCCAACGCCAAGACACGACACTAAGCGTCCGAGGTACATTCAGTCAACAAAGCTACCTCCTTCAGGGACTGTAAGGACTCGGAACTTCCTACATCCACCTTTAATTGAATTTGAAAAAGATTAAATCTCAATTAAACAACAGCTATTAACGCTGTAAATATATAATAACCAAACCCCGTCTTTAAGATTAATCTAATCCTGAGCTTTTACTTCCTAAAAGGTCTACGAACATAATCCTAGAACACCAAAAAGTTCAAATCCCAACGTCAAAACACAACCCCGAGCTTTCGAAGTTACTTTCTTCAGGGACTGCAGAGAATTCAGAGCTTCAGTCCGTGAAGGAGATAACTTTGTTTTCGAAAACTTCTTCGGAGGTTCAGTATCGTCTTTTGACGTTGGGGTTTGAGCTTTTTAGAGTTCTAGGATTTGGATCGTAGACGTTTCAGGAAGTAAAAGCTTAAGACAAGAGACGATGGGGTTTTGTCATTATTTACAGCGTTGAAGAGTGTTGTTTAATTGAGCTTTAATCCTTTTCAAATTCAATTAATGGCTTATGTAGAAAGGATAAAGAACCAATTTTATTATATTTATTGAAGACGATTACGTTGAGAATTATTTATTTTTGTTTTGTAGCATTGGTCGAATTTTATTTTTTTTTAAGGACGCGTTTTTTTTTTTAAAGGTCTGTCTGTGCGTTTGTAGGCAGGCAGGCAAACCGTAGTATAAAACTACGAAAGGTATACCTACGTATTACAGCATCGAATGCAAGATTTTTATCGGAAATTTACAACCGGTCCTACCGATTCACGGCGGGAATTCTGAGAAATGACACTTTTAATTCCTGAGCGTTGTTTCAGTGGTCATCGAGATGAAATGTGAACAAAAAAACGTCACCAATAAATATTTATTTGACTGCAGAGCCCATAAAACTAGTCAGCTTGTTAATTATATCCAACGAGTAAACACACGCTTATCTTTACGAACACAATGTCTAGATACAAGTTGTGTTAGACCCATATAGCTGGTGTCCCAACTGACCAATTAAATAAGTAAATAACAATCCATTAATTTAATTTAATAATTTCAGCGTTACTTCACTCATACTTTATAAAAACTGTACAGTTATATTCAACGTGTTCTAAAATTAAGATAGTAGCAGCTAGGAACACTTCGATTAGATTACGATTTTAGTTTCGGAAAATGCAATTAGGTACAGTGTAAACTCTTTATAACGTCACTCGATTTAACGACAAACTCCTTAAAACGTCGAAATTGCTTGACTGGTTGGTTTACATTGTTTTCTATACAATATTACACTCTATATAGCGTCACGCTCACTCTATTTAACGACAACAATGCGGCATTATAAATCATTAAGCAGTACTTTCTAAGTTGCCGAAATAGATAAGAACTGCAGCTGTGTACGTTGTTGAAGAAGACGATCCTGTCCCTCCACCAAGCATCAAACAAGCACTTGATACAGCGAAACTATTAAAAAAATACTTTTTATATAATCAAGTTGATCCAGCAGTATCTCAAGATATGAGTAAGATACGTAACAAAATACAATTAAAATATTGGAGCAGCAAAATACATCAGACGAAGATAACAGGCTATACGCAATGTATGAATAATAATGTTCGTGTGCAAAATGTTTACTATATTGGTAAATGCATATTATTTTAGAATAGCAAAATAATATCTTTTATTTCTCTCGATTTAACGACCACTCTTTATAACGTCGAAAAATGTTCAGTTCCTTAAGTGTCGTTATATAGAGTTTACACTGCATATAATTTTGTGATAAAAGATATCCCACATAAAGTGATTTGCATTAACGACCCTGAAAGAGAAACTATCAGCTTCATTAGTGACAGCAAAGGGTGTAAATTCCCACAATTGTCGTCTTCTACAAAAATGAAATCGATAGGTAGATACTTCTTCTATTTTGTAATTAATATCATTAATAGAACTGATGGTGCCCTACATTACAGTAGTAAGCAGTTGCAAGCTTCTTTTTTTGATTTGCATTTGCATTTCTTATATCCGTATGTCTCTTCTGAATCTCGACCTTCTTAAGCAGTGGCAGCTCGCCGTGAACAAACCAATAATGACTATTCAATATTTCATTTTCGAGCCTAAAAATCTATTGCATTGTTAATGGGCTGACTTTCCCAAAGGATGACTGACCATCATGCACGTCTACATCGATACATCAAAACCTAATTAAACTTTTAATCATTATGTTTTGATGCCACGATGAACTTTTTCTGTACATACAGAGACATATGTGGCAGGACACGACCCTCCACTATTTCCTATCCTGAGCTAATCTTCGCATTTCCCTAAAACTAGAATATCTTTAGCTATATCTGTGTAACAGTAATCTAATATAGGTCTACCTCTACCCCTCTTAACTCCTGCTATTGCTTCTGATTTGTCTCTAACTAGCCCTTCATGCCCGAAAAGGTGTCCTGCCAACTTATTTCGTCTATTACATATTGACATTCTCCTACCACATTGTTTTTAATCTTCTCTATCCACGGTATCCTCATCACTCGTGTTTCAGACATAAAACTTTTCGCGAAATTTCTAAATTAACCGTTCGCGATCACAGAAATGATTTCGTGTTGTTAAAGGCGACTCGATCCTGCACTATCCTTTGTTCTATGTATATCTCTTCTGCCCCTTCCATCCTGAATTATCTGACTTCCTGGGACCTTAACGTATTCGCTGCCACTGCATCTTAATGTAATCAAAGAATTGCAATCGCGATTGTCGATCGTTACTGGGTAGTAGTTCGCATTCGCGTGTATTTGTGTGTGTGTCGTATGTAAAGTATCTATATAATGGAATTAAACTTAATTGGCGGACTGTTTATGCAAAAGCGGCCCGTAAAATGGTTTTATTCGCCTGGTAACTTAAATGCTAATTGACGTTCGAAATGTATTGCCAATAAAATTTTAAATTCCGAGACAACAAGCCCGGTGTCCTGCTGATCGTCCGGAGAGGACCTTTCTCCGGCGGTTGTTACGTGAAGAACCACGAGAGTAGCCAAAACCGTGAGAAAATTTACTTATTCAAACGTTAAACTTATCCAATTCGATCTTCTAATATAAATATCGAAATTTAAATGGCACAACAGAACCATGCCGGAGGGAAAATCTTCAATGACAGATGCTCATTCCCAATTAAATATTCTGAGACGTCAATTTTTCATTCTTTTGGCATAAAAAATTATAATGGATGCTCGATTATCTGAATCTTGCGTAATTTCGACCAAAGAAACATCAAAACAAAACAGTATGGAGCTATATACTACAGGGTGCTCCAAAGCAGAAAGGTATACACCCCTCGTACGTATAGGTATATTTAACAAGTGTTGACATTTACGAAATTGTTATTATGAGAGCCTAGCAACACTAAAAAGCTCAAATCCCAACGTCAAAACACGACCATGAGCTTTCGAAGTTAGTTTCTGCAAATAATTCAGATCTTGAGCTCCTGAAGGAAAAGGAGATTTGTTACCGAAAACTACTTCGGAGGTGAAGTCTTTTGGCGTTGGGATTTGAACTATGAGTAACTTTAGAGACTGTGGACAGCATGTGCTGGGGCCATTTGACTGTGGGACCCTAAAACCATCAGTCATTATTTTAAATTTGAATTCCGGGAGCGGCAGAATTCGTTGTACGTTTGCTGTAGTCATGCTACAGTATTCAATACCTGAAAAGCCACAACCACAAATCATTTACCGCAAGCGCAGCTTTCGCATACCTAATGTTACTATATACACACATACGTGTCGTGATTGGACGAAATTAAAATATTTTAGGGGTCCATGAAATGCATGGTAGGAATATATATACGAGGTCCATTAGCGTTTAATGTTCGTCAGATTTCACGGGGTTCTCTTTGTTTTGCTAAAAGCGCGTTCCGTGCTAACGCCACATTCAAACCGACGTTCATTTATTTTTATAAACTCCTGGTAGGTACCTACCAGACCCGTGTACGACCAACAGCTATTATCGGTAAATTATCGTGTATCCTTCGCACCTGGATAATACACACCTTTTCAGGATTTGCGCCGCGTTCGTTTCTACAAATGGACAGACAATTTTGTTGGCGGAGTTGGTGGTGATGACTAAAAGCTTCACGTGCGCGAGTTCCCAAGCGGTCGTGATCCGAAAGCGTTCTGTGGTCGATTTAAGGGCAAAAGAGTTGCCCTAGACCTCCCTTTGTCTCCACTCGGAGGGGTACATAAATATTTGCTTGTCAAATTTGTGATTAGTTGCAATATTTCACGAAAAACGATGCTACAAACAATCCGAATCTATTTAAGCGTACCATCATCTATGTGGTCTCTGTATGAGTTTAAAGGCATTGGTGAAGATTTAATCGTTAAAACGCATCAGAAAAACTCTTTACTGCTGAAATTTAACTTTGTGGGCTTAAAAATTTCCTCTAGTTGACATATAAAGCTCGATTAATGCTATCTGCAAGTCACGGTCTACTGGCGGTTAGAACAAAATATCGCTGGAGAGAAATACCGCCTTTAATTGACATCCTGTGACTTGGCCGATAGTATGAATTGGTCTTAAGAAACAGTCAAAACATGGTCCAGTCAATTACTCGGGAAATTTTTTTCCTTTGATCTAACCATGACTTGTCAGATAGTATAGATCGGACTTAAGGAATAGTCCAGTTACGGTCCAGTCAATTAAAGAGGTATGTATTTCTCTCTAATGATATTTTGATCTACTAGTGACTCGACCGTGACTTAATCGATTATTTATATTATTCATTATTAATTAACCAATGATATTTTAATAACCGTGACTTTGCCGATAGTATTAATTGGGTTTAAGGAACAGTCATGTCATCGAGCAGTCAATTATCTACGGTATTTCTTTCCAATGATATTTTGATGTAACCGTGACTTGATCGATAGTATGAATCTGATTTAAGAAACGTTCAAGTCACGGTCCAGTCAATTAACCAATGATATTTTGATATAACCGTGACTACACCGTGACTTGACCGATACTGTGAATCGGACTTAAATAACATTCAAGTTTAATGGTATTTTGATACAACCGTGACTTAACCGATAATATTCATCGGGTTTGAGGAACAGTCACATTATCGTCCTGTCAACTAATTGGGGCACTTCCCTCCAATGATATTTGGTCTAACCGTAACTGGACCGTGACTCGACCGTTGTATAAATCAGTAACAGTCAACTTTTGATCTGACCGTGACGGTATCGTAACTTGGTTGCAATGAGGAGGTTCGAGTTCGGCTGTATTTCCATAGAAAACATATAATACCTTTGGGGTTAAAGCCTTTTTAAATCGTATAAATTGTTTAAAAATCCTTGTAAAATCCTTGTTTCTTCTAAAAGGAATCTTAATTTAAGACTTCTAAGTATCTATTTGTTTCATTATTGTTTTCGTATACGTACGCCAATAATGACCAGCACACTTGTACATTGTCTCTAAACGTACAACCTTTTCCTGTTTTCTCATTCCGTAATAAATTGCGTGGGCGTTGGCTAAAAAAGCAAAAGAACCGTCGACGATATTGATAAACGTTAGTGACAAGAAAGTTATAAGTGTCCGGCAGCATACGTGTCGTACAAGCAGGAAGTCCGATCGACACGGCGACGAATTTTTAAAGAATAACGTATTGTCCGAACGCTGCATACGAACGGACAACTGGCACCGACGAAATTAGCTCTGTTCCGCATACGCCCACTTGATCGTGCACTGGGAAAAAAATCGTATCACTGGCGCCACGGAACGTTGATTTATTGTACGATGTCACATGTGTTGTTCTACCGAAAAGTTTTCTACTATGGGAGTCCAATCAATAAGAAATAGGCGAGGTAGGTTCGTAGGACACCTTCTCAGGTATGAAGGGCTAGTCGGAGACATATGAGAGTCTATTAGAGGCAGAAACAGGAGTTAAGAGGAGTAGAGGTAGACCTAGATTAGATTGCTGTCCGTAAACAGTTAAAGATAGTAAAGAGTGCAGGTGCATGTCCAACCAGCCTTAGGACTGACAACCTTATGATGTTTGGAATCCAAATCTTCATAGGGTAGGATATCTTCTCAGGTATGAAGGGCTAGTTGGTGACATATTACAGGCAGAAACAGGAGTTAAGAGGAGTAGAGGTAGACCTAGATTAGACTGCTATCCGTAAACAGTTAAAGATAGTAAAGAGTGCAGGTGCATGTCCAACCAGCCTTAGGACTGACGACCTTATGATGATGGGAGTCCAAATCATCTTAGGGTAGGAGCTGGACTTATGACAGTCATTTTTTTGGATCAAACCTCACTCGAAAAAAATTCCTTATATTTTTCACACATTTCTATTTACAGTTAACAGTATTTTGAATGGTAAAGGAAGACCTAGTTAACGCTGATACCACTTGATCAAAGTTAAGCACGTTTGTTTGATAAAGTTAACACCGTAGGTTAATCCTCCATTTGAGCTTTGTTGATTTTATGACAGGATCATGCGTTTGTGTGCATGTAAAGAGAAAATGTCGATAAAGCACGACCCGAGCTTCTGCCAACATAAGGATAAGGAATCAGTTGCGTATTTTTACTTCAACCCCTTGCAATGGTAACCTGCGATTAAAATTAATGATTCAACGTCTACGTGACTGCTCATTTTCTATCACACAATAAGAAAAATCTATCTAAATGCTTTGAAAATATCAATTTTTAGGCAATCCAGAAAGAACGTTGCTTATTCTTCTTATTTGCTTGATAAATAATAGTAATTTTTGAATCTTAGGTATAACAATTAATCGGCCAGTCTTAATAAGTGATATGGATTTTAATTTTAGGAAAATCAAATTGTATTCAATTTCAAAAATTCAAGTCATTTTATCAATTTTACAAATTGTTAGAGAATTTAGGGTAGAACAAGTATTAAAATATAGTTTGTGTTACGATGTTGATCCTAAGGGACAAAATAAATACAAAAGGGGTCGAGACTGTGACGAAGAGGGGGTTGATTGCGAACGGTGTCTGTCTATCGAAAGTACTGCTTCTCTGCTGAACTTGCAATGTAATTGCTGCAAGTAATGGACTAAAATTCGATTATTTTTCGATGATTTGATTAAAAGAAGGGAAGCAAGCGCGATAAACAACATTACTGTCAAGCTAAGTAAAGTAGCACAGAGATGGTTCTGTGCGGAATCCGACCCCTTCAGTTCTCATAAATCTACTTAAACTTGTTCTCCAATTTACATTTGCGAGTGCAACAAAATTAACAAAGCTTTCTTAACATAACAAGGGCGCTCAGGTTATAAAAATTGAGAGAAAGCTATAGAAAATCGGGATAAGTCAGGGAAACTCATAAAAGTAAGTGAAATTGATGGAAAAGTCGGGAAAATCGAGAGGAAAGTTGGGGGAATTTTTGAGACGTCAGGAAAACCGAGAGCAAAGTCAGAGAAATCATGAGAAAAATTAAGGGAATCCGAGAGAAAAATAAAGGAAATCGAGAGGAAAGTTAGGAAAATCGAGAGAAAAATTAGGAGAAATCGAGAGAAAAGACAAAGAAATTGCGAGAAAAATAAAAAAGATCGAAAGGAAAGTAAGGGACACGCAGAGAAGTAAGAAAACCTAGGGAAAAGTCAGGGAAATCGAGCTAAGGGAACAGGAAATCGGGAAAATTCAGGGAAAATAAATAAGTAACAGAAGCCGATGGAGAAATCGAGAGAAAAAGTTAAGGGAATTCCAGAGAAAAGTCAAGGGAAACCGAGAGATAAGTAATGGAAATTAAGAAAGAGAGAGATTAGGAAAACCGGGAGAACACTAAAGGAAATTGGAAGAAAAGTCAGATTAACCGAGAGAAAAGTGAGAGATATCAATATATTCTAGCATTATGAATGAAAAAGAAATATTACGGGAAAAACAAAAGAAGGCAAATGCGTCATCATGGACAAGTAGATGGTTGCGTTGGGGTTGAAATACGATACCTGCTAGACGGTTTCTGCCGATGCTACTATCTTTTCATCTAAGTAATGTAATTAAACGAGACTGTCGAGTCCTGCAACTGCGACCTATTCAAGCTAAAACTTAACTGACTTCTCGCCAGTTTTCAGTTTACCTAATGTTTATATTAATTGAGCCCCGCGTTCTAACACAGAAGAACTTTTTTTCGAAAAATCAATGTACATACTTAGTGAAATTAAAATTTTGACTGCAATTAATGTATTATATATCACACAAACTATAAACCTCTTGGTGCTTTCAAAAATACAGGAAAATTATCTACTAAATTTGTAACTAGAATATTTCGTTAGTATATCATGACCAGCCTTCGCACTAATTCAAAAATTTATTAGTAAACTAGCTTTAGAATACTTGTAAAACAAACCATTGTAAAGGATTCAATACGTTATTGAAGATTGAATAGTTTCAGGCTGTGGTGTAGTAAAATAATTGTAGTGTTAGTAATCGACAGATTCCAGAAAGTGTTATTTTTTTATAGTATTATAAAAAAGATTCAACAAGTATATACACAGTCAGAGCCCTACCATGCGTTTTTACAGTCATCAAGCATTAGCTTCTCTAGTGATAACAATGATCACAAATATTGTTTATTATTATTTTTGTACATAGAGATTGTAAGAAAATGTTAAAAGACCGATTCTCAGTTATCTAATTGTAAGTATCTATGTAGTATTGTGTAACATCCCGCAATAAGGATCATTATGTTGATCTTTTTTAACGTTAGGGCCGAACTGATACGTATCCACCCTGGTAGACAGTGAGTCCTGTGGATTCCGTTGTTTGTTGCTTTCGTTATTTATTATACCTGTTGTTTGTATGCGTATATCTGCTCTACTCCTTTGTCCACTATATACAGCCAGCACGGAATTCCTCGAAAACGAAAATGCACGCGTATATATACGTGTGTATGTATAGAAGGACTAAGGAACGAAAGTCATTCTATTGTTTTTAACTTTTTGTCTCTGACCACTGTGAAGTCGAGATGCAAAGTCAATTTAAACGTTTGCGATCGCGCATATTTACAGTAGGTTATTTATGTATCGGTAGATAACTACTTGATGAAATTCCACGATATCAAGGAAAATAATACACAGCAGAGGATTTCATTAATTTTTATTTAAAACGCAATTTAGCAGTAAATACTCCAGCTTGAACAA
Organism: Agrilus planipennis; assembly: GCF_000699045.2. Lineage (NCBI taxonomy): Eukaryota > Metazoa > Arthropoda > Insecta > Coleoptera > Buprestidae > Agrilus > Agrilus planipennis. The sequence continues at coordinate 249,395 of NW_020438924.1, forward strand.
GTCACAAAGTTTAAATAAAAGTTAGTAAAAATCTCCATTGTGTATCTATTTTATTTATTATTTTGTCAACTGAGTTATTTAGGGTTTTACGTAGATTGGAGCTTTTTCTATCAAGGATTTCATACTACTGATAATAATTATTCCTGTTCTCGTGTTATTATTAAGGTAACAATAATAAAAATAATTGCAATCACTACAAGCTATACCACTTGGAAAAGTAAGGAATGTCCTTTCGAGTAGGAAACGAAGTAGGTACATCAATTTTTGTCCTTCATAAATTCCCGAATCAAAAACTTGATACACAATCAGAATTCCTTGAGCTAATGAACGATAGATATCACGAGAATTTTATGATAATAACTAATAATACGAATAAAATAGGAAGACGGTCAGACAGGGATGCACACTGTCACGGGACGCGATTAACATCATTAAAGACAGTTCAACTGCAGGGATAGATATACAGGGGCAACAGATTAATATGCTTAGATTTGCAGATAAAATAGCAGTATTAGCATCTAGCAAGGAGGAATTAGAAATAGTTTTAAATAAAATGGAAGCGGTATTGACAAAACAGTACTGTATGACAATAAATAAATGTAAAACAAAAATACTGATATGCAAGGGAAGAAAAAGTAGGGAAACAGCGAATATAAAGATAGGAGACGAAATATTAGAAGAAGTGGCCGATTTTAGGTATCTAGGAAGTCAGATAAATCAGGACGGAAGGAGTAGTAGGGGTATAAAGCAGAGGATAGTGCAGCGTCCAGTCGCCTTTAATGTTCTTCATGCTCGCAAACGGTTAATTTAGAAATTCAAAAAAGGGGCGCGGTGGAAAAGAAAAGGTTAGAAATGTGGTATTATAGGCGAATGACGAGGATACCGTGGACAGGGATGGTTAGAAATAAAGAGGTATTAGAAAGAATAAGAGAACACAGGACTCCATGGAAGTCAATAAGAAATAGGCGAGATAGGTTGGTAGGACACCTTCTCAGACATGAAAGTCTAGTCAGAGATATATCTATTAGAGGCAGAAACTGGAATTAAGAAGAGTAGATGTAGGCCTAGATTAGATTACTGTTCGCAAATAGTTAAGGATGTGGGTTGTTCTAGTTTTGGGGAAATGCGAAGATTAGATAGGAAAGAATGGAGGTGCGTGTCCAACCAGTCTTAGGACTGACGACCATATGATGATGAATAATACGAAAACTGTCTAAGCATAACAAGTGTTCTAGACCATAAGTTGCAACAAAAAACTGTATATGTATATCCTTGGTGGATAGTAGCTACCTACAGTATTATCAAAATGCATCATGCATAATTTCTGAATCCAGATATTCTGAAATTTTACCATAAATTATGAAGCGGATGTTTGCTAGCTATAGTGAGAGCCCTTCTTTTCTTTTCAATCTTGACGTTACTTGCGATTGTGCGATACATATGACTGACCAGGTATATGTAAAGTATGTCCATTTGCATTTCTATATGTACATACGTGTATTCACTAGTATCAGCCGTGTATTCTCATAGGAGAGATAGCATCCAGCAGGTTGTTTTCTTGAAATACCATAAAAATAACGAATGGCTGGCTTCGTACATGTAAGTAGCCGATAACATCTGTACAATAAGAAAACGTCAACGTCGGTGTCATCGCGGTTGTAGCTGAATCGGTCTGTCACTGATAAATGCTCTGTTCGTTATGTTTTTTTTTTTCTCTTAGTTCTTATTATTTGTTTTTCAGTTTAGACTTTAGACGAACGTTGCCGTCTCATCTTGCACGGCTTTTCGTGATACGGTGCGAGTGGGGGTATTTCCCGTCACTAAAAAATCGTCTTAATTAAAAGATTATTTGCCGCCCGTGCCGGTTCATTAATTTAAATGGGATAATAAGAGAATTCCCGATAACGTACATAGCTATCGATGTATACATACGTTTTTTCTACAATTTACATTTGTATCTTCCTTCACGTATCACATAACGTATGTTTGTTTCTTTAATATGTTCCGATCATAATTATAAGAAAAAACGTCTAGTAACTAAAACCAGTATCTACGAATGTCTTACTTTGGACTATTAATATATGCCCGAAAAACGAGTAAAGATTTACCAATTAATTATAGGGTTGTTCGGAAAGTCATTTCGTTTTTTCCCGACAGAGGATTTAATTGTATTCTTTTGCACCCAACTTCACAATTAAGCCGTATAATTTTTATATGCTTTGAGAGCTCATATAGCAAGGTTTGTGTGTGAAAAATTCCAATTAATTCTACGCAGTAGTTTTTGGTTGGTGCCCTTTTAAATATGGAGAGCGATAAGCAGCATTTTCGACATATCTTACTGTTTTACTACAGAAAGCGTAAAAATGCTGTTCAAGCCAGAAAGAAATTGACTGATGTGTATTGAGAAGGTGTGTTGACAGTACGCCAGTGCCAGAACTGGTTCGCTAAATTTCGATCCGGCAATTTTGATGTCGATCAGCTGGACAAACTGAATGATGCACTTCAACAGAAAAGCTCAGAACTAATCAACAGGAAAGGTGTAGTGTTTCACCAAGACAATGCGAGACCTCACACAAGTTTGGTCACTCGCCAAAATCTTTTACAGCTTGAATGGGATGCAATGCTACACCCACCATATTCTCCAGACCTGGCACCATCGGATTATTATTTGTTCCGGTTACTCCAAAATTTTTTAGACGGTAAAACCTTCACCTCAAATGAGGAGGTCAAAAACCTCCTCGATCAGTTTTTTGCCAGCAAAGACCAAAAATTTTATGAGCGTGGAATTATGCTACTACCGGAAAGATGGCAAAAGGTGTTGGACCAGAACGGTGAATATATAATTTAATAAAGTATTTGTTTATTATACGAAAACTGTCTTTCATTTCCACAAAAAAAAACGAAATGACTTTCCGAACAACCTTATAGTTTTTTTTTTTTGGGCGATAATTATAGGTATATATTAGTAAAAGTGATTGCACAAGGATAATCACCTGACGAATATCCTTTTCTTGACGATTTTGTAGTAACTATTCCTACACGTTCAACAAAACATAATTATAATATGGTTGATTTTTTCAGGAGATTTTAAAGACACTGTAGTTCTTTATCTAACTACCTAAATTTTGCCACATGTAATCAAATCTTTTCTGATGCAGTACAAATATACTCTGTTGTGTCTCTTCGAACCAAACGAATTTTTCTTATTCGTTAAGCTACTCAGGGAACAAAATCTTAAAATTCCGGAAAATCTTAAAGTTCTTTTTCCTACAGAATTTTTTGTATAAAGTTGTAAAAGTCGAACCTGGCTGAACAAGAGGAATTACTAAAATTCTAAGTCATACCTAATAGAGTGGGCGAACACGCCTGTTATAGGTAGTTATAAATTTTATTTATTTCTTTTAATTGAATGTTATCTTGAATATAATTTGTAAAGGTAACCATACTGTGCTAAGGTGATAATAAAATAGCTTAACAAGATGCCTTTTCATTTATGGTTTTACTAACGTTGTAGCAGTTTAGGCATTATTTTCTGTTTAATGGCCAATGGTAACATGAAGTAGCTGTACAATTATTATCACAAGCAGTAACAACCGTGGTAGAAGTTATCTCTCACATAAAGATTGAAGTTAAGCACACATCAAGTGTTATATGGCACTACAGATAAAAAATGCAACAACTTTTGCGCTGTTATGTACGCATGCCAAATGGTACTTTGTATTTAACTCCTAGTAGAGAATCATCTACTGTATTAACATCGGAGTTTCTTTCACAACGTCACTATCAATTTTATTTCTTTTTGTACCTACTTCAAATCGAAGAACTACACGAATTACGAAGTATCCTTTTTTTAAAATCACTAATACCATAAAAGATGTTAAAATTTCGCAATGGCAAAAATAAATTTAAAATCATAAGGTAACGAACGGAGTACATACAAGGTCTATTTAAAAAGTGCCACGAATTTTGTGTTTTTTCAAAAATTATTTATTTATTTATTTATGAATATCTATTTTGTCCTCTTCAAAATAATCCCCACCAAATATTATACACTTGTGTCAATGTTTCTTCCAATCCTCGAAGCACTTCAAAAAATCATGGCGTTTGATGAGGGCATACAAAAATCCATTTACATATCATACATATGTATGTACAGAATGAACACAATGGTTAATATTAAATTATAAATGGTAAACTACTCTATTTTCAACCAATAGCATTCGCGATCAAGTAGATATTAAAAGTTTGACTCCACCCTGACGTTGCAAAGTCAGGTGTGAATATAATAGCTATCCTTTAGGTATATGTACAATAGACACATATTCGAGTCTGTATATATAACAGTATGTGTAACATAATGTATTTACGTGTGAAGTCACTTGCGTATATACCGAAGCTAAAAGCACCAATAGGGTGCTTGCTACCTTTTACTCAAGTTCTTTGTATAAACTTGGCATGAATTTACATAAACTAATTATGGTCTCATTAAATATCATAAGACCTGATGTTGATGAAAATTATCTGTAAAATAATCAAGGGGGACAAATGCGTGAGTTTCTGTAACTAATTGGGTTTTTGATATCTCAATTAAAGTAGAATTATAATATTATCGTAATACAGACATTTTTATCTACTATTTTTGTTCTCATAATAATAAATTTCCGAAAACCAGGAATTTAAAATCGTTTATTAAAATTGGATAATAATATCTGCTATTGTCATGCATATAACACTAATTATCTTATTAAAACATAAAACAAATCTTATTTTCCATATGTTTCGGAAAATAGGTTTAAAAATGTGCCAGTTTAACTTTTGAACCCTAACTTTCCGGCTATATATGCATGACAAAAAGGATACATTTTTTCGTTGACATCATTCCTGGATGCCACCTCTAGAAAAAAGGAAAACTTACACGGCTGCTCTATTATTTTTCCAATAATGATAAAATACACGATCCATATAGACGTCCTTAGTCTTGGTATGAATAAATGGAGCAATTAACAGACAATTTTCGCTAAGTAGCATACGTTGTTTAACTGTTTTTCACGAATGTAATAGATTGTGAAACAAATTAATTATGACAGAGAGCAATTAGCATATAATTGTAGTAATTCAAGCCGATTAATCCTTTCTATAACGTTCCATATATACAATCGCCAGAATATTTCGATAACATGTACCTAATAAAGGTAAATATTCTATTCAATAGATAAATTAAATAAATATTTATCAGTTGATATTTAATTGATAGGAGTATTTGTTTTTTAATGTATTTGCAAAAAGCTATGAATATTGACCAAGACATGCTTTCTTTGACAATTTCTTGAAAAAGGACAAAAATACACAACCTTCCTTTACACCTACCAAATTTCTATCCTTAGGCATTCTTAATCCTTCCAAGGGAGGACGGATTATAAAATGCATAAAGCGACGATAGTTTTCAAATGCATCTAACGTAGATGATTGTTTTTTAGTGGTGCAAAGCAAAAGTACCGTATTCTAAATGAAGCAGTTTTACTACCTTACTTAATAACTGCAGAAAAAAAAAACTTTTTGTCAAAGCATCGTTGGTTGCTCGTAAGATTCAAATGTTCCGAAGATCTTGAAGATAATAAATGAGCAAGCCCGTAGAGTCGTTTCTTACTTATTTTTTTCTGTTCGTTCGCCAGAGTTTGGTTGACTGCATTAACGACCGTATAAAACTCTAACGAATGGCCGGCAAATAAATCAAGATAAATATCAACAAATGAGTTATTTGGGCGTAAATTTAAGCTTAAACAAAGAGACACCTCGTGGACGATCGCGACCTTCGTCAATTTTGACAATGATCTGGCGCCACGTCACCTGCTGAATCTGCCGATTTACTTCTCTCTATATGGATGAGAATGAGACACGAGAATTCGGAAAAACGATAAATTTAACTGACTTGTTGTCAACTATCAACATCAAAACTTTTGCCAGACAAATCAGCACTGTACAATCTGCATTATAGTAGTTCTGGAGCCCAGGTGAGGACCCAAGAAAAATTAAATATGTTTACAAGATTTTTCTAGCTTCTCTTTGTTTATAACTTTTCCCGAAGCAGTAGATGTTTTATATTTCACGTAAAGAAGACAAAATCAGAACAGGTACATATATTTCGGTGACATCTGTCTTATATTATTTGCAGCCCGTCTTATTATACATATATACGTAAACGCATGTGGAAGCACTTTTCAAAATTAGAGGAAACAGATTCGGCTACGGTCGGTTAGTTGAAGTCGTGTCCATTGGAATTTAATTAGTTGATGGACCGCAGCAGCGAAGCAAAAAGGACGAAACGACAGTAACGATCCTGATGTTTATATGAAATTAAACCCGGAAAATATAATTCATCAGAGTTCGTCATCGCTGTCAACACTGATTAAGGAAGTCTTTGAGAAATAAACTCGCAAACGAAGCTGATATTTTAAAGAAAAAGTGACGTTTTAAATGTTTTATTGTCAATTTTATGTGTTTAATAAATGAAAAATTTAGGAAATCGAGCACAAGAGGGAAATGCACGAATCGTCGACTGCAGGATCCTGAATTGGGTACCTATATATTCATTATCATCTTGATGATTATCATAGGCAGATCGTCGGTCCTAAGACTGCCTGGACACACATCTCCATGTCCACCTTTTCTATCTTGAACTAGTCTACGCATTTTTCTAAAATTCCTAAGAACATCCCACATTGGTTAAGGTCTACCTCTACTCCTCTTAATTCCTGTTTCTTCTTCTAATATGTCTCTAACTATCTCTTCCAAGTGTCCATAGCGCCCTCTGTTCTCCTACTCTATCTATCCTTTTTTATCCTCATCATTCGCCTGTAACACCACATTTCCAAGTATCTAATCATTTTCGCCGTGCCCACCGTCCATGTTTTGCACCCGTACAGACATACCTACACCTTTAACAATGGTTTTCGAATTTTTATATCAACTTCTTTTTGTTAAAACGGCTCGACCCTTTGTTATTCTTTGTTTTACATCTTTACTGCTCTTTCCAGCCTGAATGATTTGACTTTCTAGATACCGAAAACCAGCGTCATCTTATAAATTTTCGTTTCCTATTTTATGTTCACTCTTTCCTTACTTTTTCTTCCCTTGATACCTACCTATTATGAGGTATTAAATTTCAATTTTTACTGTCTCGTTTTTTAAATCAATTTACTCAATCAGGCTTAGGATAGAAAGGATAATGAGATACCAATGTTTCTTTGAAAAATTATTAATTACTCTAACGTCATCTTTTCTTAAATAAATTACGAAATTTTGTTTAATTCGTAAATATTAAGACACGAATGATGTATACGTTAGAAAAGATTAAGGCGCCGTCCCATCCGAGAAGTCCTGCCTTCCGGAGGTAGCGGTTCGAAATGGGTGGTTAATTTTTGACAGTAGATGACTGCTGCGTGCGAAACGTAATTTATTGCGTGTCGTAAAAACGCTGCACGTTCTTTTTTCGTCATCGTTTCCTTTAGACGGCCGTAATTAAGAGATTTATTATTCAAGTCCCGACTTTGGAATAAACACAACAGACAGACAGACATACTCATGTACACATTCACCCACACTATCATACTGCGACATTCTAAATTACGTATCATTAGCCATTGTCATAGCATAAAGGAAGCAGCCATGAAGGATATTCGAATAATTAGAAGTCGTAATTGAAATGCAACTAGAATTCTGATGCTAATTTTAAATAATAATTACAGATAGTTAAAGTTTTAACTGTGAACAATATATTCAATTATGTTAAGCTATAAAAACTTCAGATGTTAAAAAAAAGATAAGTTCCAACAACCACTGACTTCCTTAGAGTATAATTACTACATAACCAATGTTTGGTGAAACATAATCAATAATTGCTTTTGTAGTATGGAGACGTGACTTAGAATAAGTTAGTTCTTAATGTTTAAATTTTAAGTTGTTATAGTCATAAGAATTATTTACTAAGAAAATGTACATGTAGCAGCCAGGTCCTCGGACGCAACCCTGTCATAAAGTTTATTACCGTTGCTTAAAGAAAAAGACCTCTGGGACGGTCAAGAAGTACTGAGTACAGTACAATTTTGTTAAATCCCTACATCTTTTGACGTAAATACGTGTCAAAGGTCATCGAAAATACGATACTTTGATGAATAGTCCTGACTAGAATCATCAGGATAAAACCAAAGTTTCTGATTTTTTACGTTAAACATACGCTTTGTGTAAAATACTGTGGTTTCTTATCGAGATGAACCCTCGGGAATAGTATTTTTTTTCTGGATAAAAGGTACCCTATGTCCTTTCCTATACCCCCGACAATGTGTATAAAATTTTATTATAATCGGTTGAGTAATTAAGGCGTCAAATAGTAATAAACAAACCAAAATACAAATCTTTAAATAATGTTAGTTAGGACTAGGATGACGGATTTTCAGGACAACAGAGAGGTCCTATAAAGGATCTTCACTTCTGTACAACACACGGTCCAACTCATTTGCGTACTTTAAGTTGAGATAGATGCCCTGTACGCATGTCTATCTTAATTTACAGAAATGCTCAAAACGCTACAACGTCGACATAAAAAAATATCACTGACCGGCTGGCATACATTACCTTTCTATTAATTGATAATCGTACAACGTTCTGGCCATTTTTTTCGCTTGAGAACATTTTAATTCGTCGATCCGATATCTGAGTGAATGATAAACTTTTCTAGCCGAGTCGACGTTTCGTTCTCCAACCCAGTCACGCACCTGACAAACGAAACGATCAATCAGCGGCGGTCATCGTCAACAAGCTCGTTAAAAATGTACCCACACACACTTACACAAATGTACGTACACATACAGAATGAAACAAATGACATTCAACCCCGTGTCCAAATAACAACCACTGGTATGTATGCATGCGTGCCTGATGTGACTCTTATCGGATAAGTTAATCGGAATTCCTTTTATTCAAAGAAATAGGCAACCAAGTATGAGAACATTAAAAAATAAAAAAAAAAGGAAAAAAGGACCAGTTGTTGAACGAGGTATTTTTTGGTAATCAGCAGCGACCACCTCTTAGTGACCACATTTCGTTTAAAAAGGAGAAAGATTCATGACATATGACCCATTAACAGTCTAGCTGATGGTCATCTAGGGATCAAATCATTAATTTACTTTCAATAAAAGTAAGTCGCCACAGGGACTGCCAGAATGCAGATATAGTTAATACGAAACATTGCGAATTTTCCAATCAATATAGGCTATAAAACCTGGAACCTTATATACATAAAATTTTCCTACAAAGTTAACACTGATTTTTTAAAAATTTTAGTTTCAGGAGTTCGGGAAAAACGATAGCTATTTTAGGAGTTTTCATCCTCAGGCAGTTTTCGAAATGTGGGTAACTCATTTCTTAATTTGCGAGTAGTAATGTAATCTAGGTCTTTCTCTACCCATCTTCTTAACTTTTGTTTCTGCCTCTAACTAGCTCTACATGCCTCACAAGCTGTCCTACCGTGTTACAATTATCCTTTTCCTTATTAAGACTCCTGTTTTCTTACCCTAAATTATTATTATCATTATCGCATTCTCCGTTTTGTTTTATCTGACTTCCTAAACATCCTACGTCAAAAAAAAACAAGTATTTCTGAATTTCTTAAAATTTTAGTCATCTTATTATTGATTTTTGATAGCTAATTTTTGAAAAATATGCGTGTCAATATTATTTAATATTACGGTGTCAAGTTCTCGATTTTGCAACATACATTTTGCTCCGATTTCGTTTTTCGTTTTTGAGCTGTCGAACTAAATATTATAGTTTATTAGATACAATTAGCAAGGCGATGTAGATTTGTTAATAGGCATAAATCTTTATTTGAATTGTCATATTAATTTGGTTAATTTGAACAAGTATTTTTCATTTCTATTGGCAAAAAAGTTAGGCAACGAAATCTTAAATTATGTATCATTTTGATCAGCAATTCTAGCTTTTATTATTAAGTTAAACGAATACATTTACCAAATAGTCGACTTGGATTATTAATAAAATGTTCGAGCTTTTCTTGTATAAATTACTGTTCCAAAAATTAACGATTTGGCCAGTTCACAAATTTTCCTTGTCGTCGCCGATTCGTTTTTTCACTAATTTCGTTCTTTGGGTACACCCACGGGCCCGAATTTCCGCTCGACAACCGTCCATCTGTCAGCTAGAAATAAGAAAAACGCATACTCGCCTTTAATTTTTCTTCTTCTTAAATTAATGACCGGCATCGTTGGCGAAAATGTATGCTCTCAATTAAAAAGTGTAAAATACGTTTTGTTTACGCCCGAAAATGGACACTGTCTTATATTTTTTTTTTTGTAATAGACATACACACAACACTGGAACAGTGCCAAGTTAAATTTTCCTTACACATTTAACATTATTTTTAAATATTACAGTTCAACAAAGCAAAGTGTTTTTAATTTCTTTTCAAACATTCAAATCATCGCTTGGAAGAAATATCATCAAAAAATGTTAGAACTAAAATTCTTCAACACGATGGCCCAAATTCCATCAATCAGGCACTTTGTTCTCAAAACTTTTGCAAAACTGTTAGCATCTTTTTTCCACGACGACTACATATTTTTGTTTTGTGTGCATGCTACAGGCGTCGCAAGTCGTCGGTCTGTTCAACACGAGTTTCATATAAAAAGTGCCAAAAAAGTTAATGCAAACAGTCAATTAATTCCGTTGTAAATTACGATCTAATTTCAGCTGTTTTTCATTTTGTTCGCATACAGACGCAATGGGAGGCGAGCTATGGAGAGAAAAAAACGCTTGCGATTTGGCTATGCGCTTTCAAAAGCACAACGATTCACATGCTGCAGCTTTTTGGTGGTGAATTACTACGCCGGGAATTTATTATGTTGGTAGTTACCTTTGATCGTACAAGTAACACCATGTGTAAAACACGACAGTGGCGTTTGTTTTTTTGAAATGCGAAAACTTTTTCGTCACAAATGTGTTGCTGAAATTTACATCATCATCGGCATCGGCAATGGTAATATAATTGCAAAACTACTAACATAACTATAACATGAAGGAGAATTTACTTTTTTTTTTCGTCCATTACAAACAATAAGTTTAACATCAATTATGAAGTACATTATTAAATATATATGTTCCTACATGGTACTAATATTTATATTATTTATCTTTAAGATAGAACATCAAGAAGGACCTATTATGTTTATGGATATTGCTAAATGAAGTTTGAATTGAATCATGTTTAAATGAAGCTATAATGGAATGGATGGAATTTAGCAAATACAAATATTTAATAAGGAATTGGTTCGACCAAAAGGACAATGCAAGTTTCGTTCCACTCTTACATTAGTAAAGCATGATGGACATGCGTTGATGGTAAAACAAGATAATCTTTGATTATAGATTACGATGTTTTGTACAGAAACATAATTTGAGACAGTTATTTGCATGTTAAGTTTTTATAAACATTTTTACGTATATGTATAATGTATATAGATCTTTCTGAGTTAGCTATTTGTTTGATGGTGGTAGAAATAAGTTATTAGCTATGTTAAAATAATGGCCACTAACTAGTTTTACGTTATTGTCATTTGAATAGCTATAAAGGAACAAAAATGTTCTAAATATACTTCACATGTCAGCTATCGGCTTTAATGTTGGCGTTTACTATCCTACCCGAAGTAATTACAATAATTTTAACGTCCCGCTTATAAAGTGGCCGCCAAATGAAACCATCAAGCAGGCTTTGAAGTACGTGACAGTTGAAATAATCTATTATTAGGACTCGTAAGTCTTCGGGATTTATGTGGTCGCTAAGATGGTGACGAACGGGATGGTAAAAAAACGTGAAAATGTACGTCCTATGAATCCAGATTCTTTCACTAGTCTGATGGCAATTTATTTGGGGTGTTTTGATGGAAAAATATACACCTCTGGATGCGACCTGTTAAGCATTTTTTATAATATTTCAAGATGTGTAGTTTGTTACTTGAGATTCACAACACTTCTTCTTAATCTGAGATAATCTTAACTAAAATAACTAGAGCATTCCACATCCGTATCTATTTGTGAACAATAATTTAATCTATGTCTACTTCTACTCCCCTTAACTCCTGTTTCTGCTTCCAATATGTCGTACTAGCCCTTCATGCTTGAAAAGGTTCCTATTGACTTCTGCTCTCTTATTCGTTCTAATACTTTCTCATTTTTAAATTGTTCGATTGAAAATGACTCGACCCTGTGTTACTTCTTGATTTTTTTGAATTTGTTATATGGTAACCATCAGGTGCCCGCCATACTCTCAAGCAGTACTTACATTATAATCACTAGAATCACATTGATTTGATATTTTTTAGAATAGATAGAACCGTCGAAATTTCATTTGGATGATAAATTTGTTAAATGACACCCAACTTGTTTACTCGACGTTTGTAATAACGACGACGACAAAACATTACCACGAAACGTCGCCGCGACGCTGTCAAAGACGCGAGACGGCGACGATGTTCACATTTCAACGGTGACTATTATTTAAAGACGTACACCTACTTACATGAACTGAAACGTATGTCTATCGTAAATTAGCTCCTCTTAGCTTTATGTTTTATGATGAAAATGTTTTATTAAAAGTAAAGAAAAAAAATAAGCGATAAATAGGGAACATTTAAATTTGAATTTATGTTTGAATCTCATAGTCAGCAAATGAAAATAAGTCAAAGGCAACAACAAAATTGTTTCTATTTATTCTAATTTGTACCCCTACATGAAATATTCTTTTCTTTTTTATCTATATCCGATAGTAGGAAAGAAATATTGCTCCGGGTTTATTGTAATTGTAACTAAATAACTATTTTATGTTATTAATAGGTATAAATCTTGAAAAACAAAAAATCTGAGATTTTAAGGATTATTAGCGATGGACTTAACAATAGTTACGTACTAATATATACATAGAAACGATATTTTCGAAACAAAAATTAAAAAGGAAAGCGGAAAATTTATTCCTTAATTCGAATTTTCTCTAACTAATTCGAACATAATTGGCTGCATTTAGGAAGTTTGAGTTAGCAAGTCTGACTATAGTTTGTAAATGTCAGTTACTTTAGCTTATTGATGAGACATCCACCCGTCCCGTTCGTTTCCTTTAAAATAATACCTTTGTACATATACTGTACCTACGTAGGATGCACACGACTAATAAAATAGTAACCACATAGGTGGTGTGTGTCGTTGGCTAACGAGCGAACACAAGTTTTCGGTCTATTTTGGTGGCATCCGACAGTCGTTAATGTTTCTGAGTTGACAGGAGCAATTTTTCCACGTTCGTACTTCATAAAATGCTTATCAATTATATGACACAGCTTTGTTTTATATATTTACTGCTCCTTCCATCCTGAGTTATCCTACTTCCTAGATACCGAAAATCAGCTAATTTTTCGTCTCCTATCTTTATATTCTAGCAACGATCTTGCTGTTTTTAAATACGATTACTCCCTTGATTCAGACGAAGGCCTAATCCTTCACTCCCGAACGATTTATTTGGCGTTAGGGAGTGTCTACACCTTCGCGAAACAGACAGAGTCAAAAATTCAAAAAAGTATATGCCTCCTCTCTATCTACGAATACACTATATAAATATTTCGAGATTAGATGCAATCATCAAAGGGTGGCATCGTTTTCTGAAATCTACGTCATACATGAAACCTTCAGCCACCTTTTTAAACCTACATAATTAAAAAATTAACACGACGTCCGTTCAATAAATGCCAACCTAAAGCTTTTAGTGGTGACACGCTTTGTTTTAAGGGTTTGGTTAGTTTAGGATAGTTTTCAAAGAAGAACGATATATTTTCAGATCATATGGTTGAAAATAGTAAATATATGGTATTCGCTACCATACGGGGTTTCAAAAGGGAGTAATACTTTACTTTCATTCCAAGAAAAGTATTTTAACGAGGAAATTGCTTTTCCTGCGATTTCTTGTCCGCGGGGGATGAATATACACCTTTTTCTTTTCCAAAAAAAAAAAAACTTTTGAGAGTTTCGTTCCCACCAGCCAGTTATGCTGGTGGCGGATAGTCCTTCCGGACTACGCCGGAATATTAGGCGGAAGACCCTCTTCAGCATCCATTCAGGAATCGTAGGAATGGGTGGGTGGTGGTTCGGGTGAGAAAGTCGAGACGGACGAAATGAAGGCAGAAGAGAATGAAAAATTATCTGCTCCAGCATTTGCATAAATAATCCAAGGAAACCACAGAAAAACTTGGACTAAGGCAGACGGACCCGGAATCGAACCGACGTCCTTCCGAATGCTAAGCAATGGTCTAATACACCTCTAAGGCCATACCGCTCTGTCCACAGCAACAAGCATCTACACAAACATACCCATGAAAACGTATACCTACAAACGCAACAGGATGAAGATGTCTTTGAAAGAGTGGATTATCCGTCTGTCAATAGGCCTTCCTTTCACCGTTTCTCGATGACAAAGCACAACGAAGCGAGGTACATAGATGATCTATTTTCTATTGTATATGCAGTCAGTCAGTCGGTAACAAAAAAAAGGGAGCAAAGATGCCCAAGTACTGATACACTCTCTACATGTTACAAGAAGGAGCCGACATAAAAGAAACAAAACTTAGACCGAACAATGGAGAAGTTACTTATACAAATATTCCACTTACGTTTAGAGAACGGAACGAAAGAATACGCAAAATGTTGTGACATCCGAAGTCTTGGTGCAAGATTATTAATGTTCTTGTAACATGCAAAATCTGTAATAGATATCTACTTATTGTTAGGATTTTGTAGGTATTTGCGTCGGTGTACCTTTATTTCAAGTCCTTGATGAGAGATGCGTCAGAACGTAAGAAAAATATACCTACCAGAAGAAAAGAAATAATAGGCTATTAGTGTGTAACAGTCTAATGATTTAGCATGAAAGAGACACTATCATCTCGACAGAGTTTTATTTGTGCATTATGTATGGATACTCCTTGTATTAGAGCGTCCTTTTTAAAAATTAAATGCCGATATACCGTGCCCAAAACGAATTGATATTTATTATGGGCTTTGAGTCGCATGAAGCACTTGAGATGCAGTGCAATTGATAAAGATTAGGTTCTCCTGCACTGGTTCCACGGTACCATTTCATGTATGAATTTTTACTTATTTTATTTGTGAATTTTACCTGGAACGTTCGTCCCGCAGCTATAGATACACTTCCATTTTACAGTTATTATTATCCAATATTCCTGGTGGTTCATCGATCAGTTACTCAGTGAAGGGCTGCCATACATAGTCTGTCTTGATTCCCGTTTGCATGTAGTTTGTGCTTTTACATTATATTTGTTTTTACTCTTACATTCATTGTTTTATTCTTTAATTGTTCGTGTTCTTCTATTGTATTTTTTAGTGTTAATTAAATTGTTTTAGTTTGCATTAAATTAAATTTTTCGCCGTCAGTTGTGTTTCGTATTATTGATCCACATCCGTCAGTCCCGACATTACCTTTAGATAATAAGTAGAGAAAACCTCCGGTAGCATTAAGTAAACTGCATCATGCTTAACACATACGTGTGGATCTTACGTACTAATGCATCGTTTTTCTGAAATAAGTGGTAAACATTCGAGGGAGTTGTCCAGATGCAACAGGGAAGCTCATGGTGAGTATAGCAGCGTGATTAAGGGACAAAAAACTACAATAAGTTACAATCTGAAGCTAGTCCTCAGCTTGGTAACATAAATGACTGAGCAGCTACACTTGAATAGAATGCTGCTTCTCCAACGTCTGAAGTAAACATAAACATCAACTTACTCTTTACTTATCGACGAGTTCCTGGTTTCGAGAAAACCACTAAACACACATGCTCGTATGTGCACTACAAAAATTATTCGAAAACCTCGTGGTAGAAAAAAGGCTTCAAGACATCTACCAAAATTGTTTCTGACCAACGCAAAATAAGACATTTGGTGCATTTCATTTGCAGCGATCATCATACAATCCCATACAAAGGAACCCGTGGAATTAGATTCAGAGTACCAAGAATACAAACATGACCCTCGTTTGAAGCATTTTTTTGCCTACATGATACAAATATAGCCGCGGCTGAAAATCAGTTTCCCCTTAAGACTTGTACTCGCTACTACATACACGCTTACAACGTTAAAAGAATAAAAATTACTACAAGATGACTATAACATAACCATTGTCAATTACACGTAATCTAATCTAACAACTAACAAACAATGCTGCATGAGCACAAAAAGCCAAAAGAAGCACCACACGGATGCTGCTGATTACCAACAGATTCAATGAGGCGTTGCAATGTCGTATTTTCCTTCATGAGCTACCAGGGCCGGACTGACCCTCGCCTATACATTTTGCTCAAAAACGGTGATCTTTCGGACAACCAAACATTTAATGAATGTTCCTGTTGTACTTTATCGCCTCCAGCAAGCTTGCTACTTATTTCAGAAAGACCCTGTATATTTGTACAGTTTGAAATGAAACCCTTGAATATGTGTGTACAATGCTGTTCTGCCTTCTTAAGTACACGCCGTTTGTAAACCATTGTTCGCTTTTGTTAGCGCCCAGCTGGAGCGTACCACGTATCAACGCATCCATCGCAATGGGTATAAGAATGGCATAATGGTCATACGTTTGCACAATGGGGATTCGATGTTCTTTTTGCGTTGCCCTAAACGGACCGACGACGAGCCTTTTTATTCGCCCATTGTAGCCGCACATCAGGTACTTACTTATTTCAGGTTAAAATTACGGTTTTATATGGGCGAAAAAAAAAAATCGAAAACGGCTTTATTTCAAACAGAGAATTAAATACTTGCAGCATTGAAGACAAGAATCGAGTACAATAAGACTGTTTTAATAAATTCACCGTGCATTCGCTCTTTGTCGGCCGGATCACATTAATCGCGCGCGTGGGTGTGGTTAAAGAATCCCGTTTGAGGCGGTTCTGAGCCTCGATCAAGTCTGAAACTGTCCACAACAACACCAATCCGCAGGCGCCGTTCCCGAAAATAATGGAAAGGGGGCGTCGTTTGTGTCTCCTCCTATCCAGGCTCCCTACCGGTTCCCCAGGTTCTAGTGTGCGGTCGATTGTGCGCTCGTCAACATGTTAGTCCCACCGGATATGCTGGCAGCCCAATCTAAGATGCTTTACCAAATCAACAAATACTACGGCGAAAGGGTCCAAACCCGGATGGGTACGATTTCGAAAACGATACGAGAGGTATGCAAGGTAGTCCAGGACGTCCTTAAGGAAGTGGAAGTGCAGGAACCTCGATTCATATCGTCACTGACGGAATGCAATGGGAGATATGAAGGCTTGGAAGTGATCTCGCCGGTTGAATTCGAGGTGGTTCTTTATCTAAACCAAATGGGAGTATTTAACTTTGTGGATGACGGAACGTTACCAGGATGCGCCGTTCTGAAGTTGAGCGACGGAAGGAAGAGGTCCATGTCCCTATGGGTCGAGTTCATCACCGCATCCGGATACCTCTCCGCTCGTAAGATCCGGTCGAGGTTTCAAACGTTGGTAGCACAAGCTTGTGATAAGTGCGCCTATCGGGAATGCGTGAAGATGATATCGGACACGACCGAGGTTAAGTTGCGAATTCGGGAACGTTATGTTGTGCAAATAACTCCCGCCTTCAAGTGTTCCGGTGTTTGGCCGAGATCGGCGGCCCATTGGCCCGTTCCGCACGTTCCGTGGCCCCATCCTAACCTTGTAGCGGAAGTAAAAACTGAAGGTTTTGACTTGTTGTCGAAAGAAAGTGTCACGGCTCAGGGAAAACAATCGGCTATGGAAGGCGACGCGTGGGTACTGTCGTTCAACGAGGCAGAAAATCGTCTTTTACAAGGGGGCTGTCGCAGAAGGTGTCTCAGTATCCTGAAAACGTTACGGGATAGGCACCTGGACTTGCCCGGTAACCCCGTAACCAGTTACCATTTGAAAACCCTTCTCTTGTATGAATGTGAAAAACATCCTAGAGAAAGCGAGTGGGATGAGTCCTGTTTGGGTGACAGGATCAACGGGATCTTTTTGCAACTGATTTCGTGTTTACAATGTAAAAGATGCCCGCATTATTTCCTACCTAACTTAGATTTGTTCAAAGGAAAATCGCCGAGCGCGCTAGAAAATGCTTCCAAACAGGTGTGGAGACTAACACGAGAAATGCTGACCAATACGAGGTGTCTGGAAAAACTATGAACGATGATCCTATCGATCCGACGGGATTAAACGTTTAAAAGCATTCCTAACGACTGATTTTACTTTATAAAAATCATAAACAGTAACATCCAAATATTCATTAACGTTATCATTACTTTATGAAAAATGTTCACGGAAGATCATCATCTATATTGTTACTTTTCTTTATGACGAAGTAAATCGTTAGTTCCTAGTATCTATTCATTTATAGTACTTATAAGTATTACGATTTTCGTGAATAAAATTATAATCTTCGGGTTCAGAAAAGCTTTGATAGAGTAAAAAGCTCGCAATTTCTGTACTGATTTTTAATGCTTTACAGGCCCGTATTTGAGTGCCATATAATTGTGATAACTAATACTTATCTTCTTACAATAAATTGTACTGCTACGTAATATATAATAAGTATTTAGTACGACTTTTTCGGTAGTTATTACCATTTCAAAAGTTTTTCTGTGATTATTCGGTTATGACTAAATTTTCTTTCTTTCGAAAACATGCACAAAACGTGCTGTCGACTGTACTGAAGTATTGTAAGATATTTGTACATATAAAAATGTATACCTAACTATCTAGTTGTAAGCTTATAATTGTTGCAATATTTGAAATTAACTGTATAGGTATCTCATTAGTCAAATAAAATATATGCCGAATCTATTTGGATTATTATTATTTTAGCTAGGTAAAATGAGAAAAATAAAGTTGAAACCCAACATTTTATAACGTTGCCGTCTAATAAGTATTGAGCAGTGATTGTATTGAATAAGTAATTAATAACACGAATTAATGCAATACCTTTCTGAGTTTTTGATTTAAATAAATAATTACTGAAACGCCTCACAACGAGCCCATCACCGTACGATCTCTTGGAAAATATTAAAATTTCCTTATTCAAGTTTTCGCGGTCATCATTGATATCATTGTCAGTTTTGATGCATTTTCATTCCGACCTTTTTTTTCTCAACGATTTGTCGAGACGCGAGGACGAAATCTCAAGAAGTTCTCCTTTCGATGATAAAATTTTATTTATTACAAATACTGTATTTTGAGCATCTATGATGCCATTAAATTTACTGAAACCAGATATAAGATATTGGTTGATATCAATAGATTTAGACAAACTAAAAATATACCTATTTTACTTTTAATTAACGTCAGCATTGTAGGCACATCTGTACATCCAACTTTTGAATTAAAAGATTAAGTAAAAACCAAACATGGAATTATAAAAAAAAATCATCAATCAGACATCACTATTTTAGCTTTAGAATGTTAATTTCCAAAGGCAACTTTACGATTACTTTGGCAATATTTATGCTAAAGAACATTACTAAAAATACTAAAATGATTTATATTTTCCTTATTAATGTCCCAGATTTTAAAAATAATGCAAAAATAAAATCTGTATAATATATATATTGCTCGATACACAAAGTTGGATTATTTTTCGACCATTCTTCAGGAGGAAGACCTATTGACACGCACCTCCACTCTTTTCGACCCAGATCTAATCTTTCCATTTCCCTAAAACTAGAACATCCCAAATCCCTAGGTCTACCTCTACTCCTCTTAAATCCTTTTCCTGTCTCTAATATGTCTCCGACTAGTCCTTCACGTTTCAGAAGGTGTCCTACCAACGTACCTCACCTATTTCTTACAGACTTCCATAGCACCCCTGTTCTCCTATCCATTTTAATCCTCCTCATTTCTAAATCTATCCACAGTACCTAATTAAGAAGTTCATACAAATTGTGAAAATTTATAGTAGTAGAAATGCAAAAAATTCAGCGTGAACAGCAGCGCAATAAGAAATTTCTGTTTGCAGTGCCAACAATTTCCCATTTTTTATATTGAAGATAGTGGAATCGCGATCATCATTCCTTTTGTATTTCATCATTGTATTGAGTGTAGATCTTCGTTATTAATTGTTAAAATTATAATATGTAATGAAAAATACTAAAAATTTTCTTCGATAATGAAAAGCAAACAAAATTCCCTAATAATATAATAAACAAAGTTTTCCATTTAACGGACTTAAAAAGTATGTTTAACTTTTACCTGATAACTAACGTTTTAGAAGACATATATACAATAACTGAAAAATGTTCCAAGCTCATCAAGAGAGGGACATTTTACGGCTTTGTTACATGAGCCTCTATCGAACTGCTATCTAGTTATACACTAATAAGCAAGCCCATTTAGATAATAGGCACAACAACGTAATAGCAGGCCTTGGTTGTCTACTGTATATCTATCTACTAATAGATACTTGGTAGGTACTTGTTAGTATCTATGTATCTTCTCCTGTAGTTTATTGGTGTCTACTTTAAACGCTATTTTAATTAAGCGTTTTAAGCGTTAAGAACGGCATATTCACGCCTTTGCTTTGCTAAGAAAGACCGAATAATTAAAATGAAAATTGCCCATGTAGTATCTTTCTAAGTAATCATTTAGGAAAATTTTCAGCATACGAGGACATTTTGGTTCTGTATGCCAAGAATAATTGACCACTTAACAATAAATTTACCTTAAAGAGGCCTGATACTATACCACCGGCTAAACTTTGTTATTATTAAATTAACTAAATTAATGGCGAGTTGCCCTGTAATTTACATTTCTAAACAATCTAGGTCTATTTTATAGTAAATCCATCAAAGTAGATACTGTTGTAATGATTAAACTTTAATATTCACCTTGCTACTCACATTTGCTCGATAGTTTTCTTATCAACTTCAAGTTCAATTAGTCTCTATGAAAAGCCCTTTTCTCTTAAAGAAATATATATATAGCCTAATGTCCACCCTGAGGACCCATTCTAAATATTGGTGAAAAAAATTTCGAGATTAGATTAGTAGTTTCAAAGAGAATCCCCAAAAAAGAAAGAAAAAGGCTTTATGAGTTTTCTCGGTTTTTCCAGGATTCGGAAAAATACCAATATCGATTGATTGTCGTATACTAGGTACCTACGTATGCCTGAAAATCTACATGGAACAATTAAGAAACCACAACGATATTTTTATTTTCCAGGATTCCTGAGGAAAATTTCGAATTTCCATGAGGATATGCCAATTTTTTTACATGTACAGATTTTCCGAATTGTTATACATCCTGGATTTAGTTTCAGTGAAACCACAAAATTCAATTTCAGGAAGAATCACCCTACAAACGGCGGATATAATCGGAAAGCTGCGGAGGCGACTTAACATGAAAAATTTCGGTGGCAGTCGAGTGCGACCGAATGGGTACTTGTTACTCGGTACTCGACATGTTGGAAATACAGCAGTCAACAATAAAAATGTGCGCACACATTGTAATGTAACGTATTCAACAAATCATACATAATCGATGATTGGTGCCTCCGAGGGGCGGCAGAAATACACGAGCCCAGCCTCCAAGGGGTGGGGTATTCTCACCTGTCGACTCGAATCGACCGAAGCGTGCGTGTAGCGACGCCAGTAACTACCAGACGCCGTATCCTCGCGATCCATCATCATCATTAAGTATCCTCTTCTTCCACATCGTCTTCTGAACCGTCACTCCACCTTCCTACATTCACTCACTCCCGCACACATTCACAACCCTACTTATACCCCAAATTCCGCCACCTTTGCGTTTATTCCTTTTTGCGGTTCGACAGTGCCATGTATAACAATAAAAACGCTATGATTCAAAGATCAATAACGACGCGACCTTCCCGAATGTCAAGCCGAAATCGTCGTGCGGGCTGAAAGAAGAACGAACCCCGAATGAAGATCCGTCCGTATTCGAGTAGTACAAGCAGGTATCGATATTAGCCCAATCCAACCGGGTTTACTCAGCATCGAAGATGCTCGTTCCGCCGGATATGTTGGCCGCACAGTCCAAGATGGTCTACCAAATCAACAAGTACTACACGGAGAAAGTCCAAGCAAGGAAACTGCAGATCAGTAAAACCATCCAGGAAGTGTGTCGGGTCGTACAGGACGTCCTCAAAGAAGTCGAGGTACAAGAGCCCCGATTTATATCATCGTTAACTGATTACAATGGCCGATACGACGGACTAGAAGTAGTCTCGCCTCATGAATTTGAAGTCGTCCTTTACCTCAATCAGATGGGAGTCCTTAATTTCGTTGATGATGGTACTTTGCCAGGATGTGCCGTACTGAAACTGAGCGATGGCAGAAAGAGATCCATGTCCTTGTGGGTTGAGTTCATAACCGCGTCTGGATATCTGTCGGCCCGAAAAATGCGTTCCAGGTTTCAAACGCTGGTGGCCCAGGCTTGCGACAAGTGTTCCTACAGGGACTCGGTAAAAATGATTGCCGATACGACGGAGGTAAAATTACGCATTCGGGAACGTTTTGTGGTGCAAATAACTCCGGCTTTTAAGTGCGCGGGACTTTGGCCGCGATCGGCCGCTCACTGGCCGGTTCCCCAGATTCCCTGGCCTCATCCCAATCACGTGGTCGAAGTGAAAACCGAAGGATTCGACCTGCTCTCAAAGGAATGCCTCGCGCTCCAAGGAAAACAGTCTGCGATGGAGGGCGACGCTTGGATGCTGTCGTTCTTCGAGGCGGAAAACAGGCTCCTGCAGGGAGGATGCCGGAAAAGGTGCCTGAGTATCTTAAAAACGTTACGAGATCGCCACCTCGATCTACCCGGCAACCCTGTATCCGGTTATCACATGAAAACGTTGCTACTCTACGAATGCGAGAAACATCCGAGAGAAACTGAGTGGGACGAGTCGTGCATAGCGGACAGGATAAATGGCATTTTCTTGCAGCTCATATCGTGCTTGCAATGCAAAAGGTGCCCTCATTATTTTCTGCCCAACGTCGACCTGTTCAAAGGAAAATCGCCGACGGCTCTCGAGAACGCAGCGAAACAAGTCTGGAGGCTAACTAGAGAGATGTTGACGAACTCGAGGTGTTTCGATAAACTCTAAACATTGTGTCCTGCTGTGCTTTTAAATACTTGGGTGCATAATGTGCATGTTTTTTGTTGGGTTAATGAGAAATGTAAGTCAATCGTCTTTTTTTCTTTGACTGCTACCACGTAAACGTACTTATAAAAATGAATAAAATCCTTTTCTAAAACAGTAATTGTCATGAAAATACATTTCATTTTCATATTTTAGAAAGCTTGGATGAACGTAGGTATTTCACACCATGTGACTATGAAAAATGAATCTCAAACCTGTTTGTTTCTATTTATACTTTGATTTTACAAGCAATTAATTTTAACGAATTCTAAACTTATGGGAAACATTGGATATTTATCCAAATGTTATGGATTTCTTGGATGTAGGCGGGTGTTGATTTACGTTAGAAAAGAATTCGATTCAGTTCTTATTGTCTACTGTGTGATATAAAAATTGTTATATCAATTGATCGACCAAAAGGCCGTAAAAGACTGTGATGAATAAAATTGTATAAAGTGTATAATAAAATTACTATAATCGTAAGTCGATTTTGTAATAAATATTGTCTAATAATAATTACTACGAACGAGGAGTGATGTTCACGATATTTAAAATACGAATGTTTTGTATACATATAATGATGTTTTCAATAAAATAAAGTTTCAGTAATCGATATTTCATTTTTAATGTTTTAACGTTGAATAGCTTGATTACCGTACGAACAATTGAGGTACAAACAAACACACATTTCCGACGGGTGTTAAAGGCAGCTGCGTTTTCTTACGTTACAAATAAATTATTTGGTTTTTCTGACTGAGTTGTTTTTGAAAAAGTGACTCCCTAATTAAACGTAGGTAGGTACTTCTGCTGTTCCAGTTATGCAACAGGCAGAAATGTAAAATTTAAATTTAAGTATTGGAGTCGCAGTTAAGATGCGCCACACATCTTCCAACAACTGTGTACCTAATAATACAATCCCAAATTTAGTTCGAAAGAACTTGTTTTTCATGCTTTATCAGTTTCCCGATCTCGTTAATTAAATGAGGGTATCTAACTGCTGATGTTTTCTCATTAGCTACAAATTAAACGAATAACGCCTATTAATTTCCGCTCATTATCTTATAACGCAAAGCATATGTAAATGCGACTCATAACGTCAAAATAAGCAGAAAATTAAGAGATAAAATTGCGATTTTTATTGCCTACTTCTTCGCACACCGAAAAAAATACGATACTGAATTAAATACTTAACAAATTTTACTGGCAAAGGTTTTTGATTCATTTATGTCTCTTTATTTGCTGTAAGTCAATTACCTTACGCTTCCTTTGTTATGTTTTTAATACCTACTCATATGACAAAGAAGCAATTTTTTGTTACGTTTTATTTCTAGTCAGGACACATATTTAAAGAAAAACAGTTGGGATAGTTAAAACCGAAGGAAGATGTAAAATATGGGAAGACTGACTATCAGTAGGTTTTTGTATATTCCTTAACACCATCATAAGGTCGTCAGTCCTATGACTGGTTGGACATGCACCTTCACTCTTTCGTATCCTAACATAATCTTAAAATCTCTAAAAGTAGATCATCCCTCATCCTTAACTATTTGCTAGCAATAATCTAATCTAGGTCTACCTCTACTCCTTTTAACTCTTGTTTCTGCTGCCAATATGTCTCTAACTAGTCCTTAATACCTGAGGTGTCCTACCAACCTATTTCGCCGATTTCTTACTGACTTTCATAGAGTCCTCTGTCCTATTATTCTTTCTAATACCTTCTTATTTCTAACCTTCTCTATCCACGGTATCCTCCTTAAACGTTTTCACACAAACTAAAGGCAGATATAACTCTTGTATACAAAAGGACAATTATAATTACTTAAATATTTAGATTGACTGAACCTTTTGAGTACCAAGAATCGCAATTTCTCATGTGCTTATATTTTTGAAAATGATACAAAAATATCTGCTAACGAACTAGCCTTTTTTCATGCGGCCAATCCTTGGGCTCTACTGGGATTTTGAAGAATCCTTCGTAAGTTGCAGCTTTAATTCTAAATATCCAGAAAAACCTAAATTTCTTCAAGATATACTAATTTCTTTGGACTTAAAAACGACAATTCTTAACATTCTGACCTATGTAGCAATCGTCTTAGAATTTTCGCGACGGTTAGTCCTTTTTTTCTGTCGCCGTTTTCAACGAACACCAAAATAAATTGCGAAAAGAAAAACCAACAATTAATTTTGAGAATAGCTACATACATATGTGTAGGTAAAGTTTAACGAGTACGACACCTATGTATAAGTGACTCATTTACTTGTTTGTTGTTGAATGTTACGAATGAATATAATTTGTCAACATGCTTTTCCAGTTCTGGTGTACGCTGTTAGTTGTTAGAATAAGAAATTAATTCTGAAAATGTATTCGAACTAAGTAATTAGTTTCACCGTGAATTTTCACTAAAACAGAAACGTAAAAGAATAGGAACCCAACATATAAATAAAAAACTGTTCTAAGGATCTTAGCTTTTGCTTGTCATTTAGAAAATATTTTCCAAACAGGAATTAAAAGGCTTAATACATTTAATCTATGTATTCCACTGTATACGTAATAGTGACGGTTTTACGAAAATTTCAAATTGAGCCAAATGTAATAGTTTGGTTGAAGCTCAGAGGTGTGAGGAGAATTACAAACACTCTTCCCCCTTTAAATAGTTTATTTCCCCTTAAACTAACACTTGCATACCCGTTTGCATAATAAATATAAACTTCCTTTTTGTCTCTGTTAAGAGTCTTTGTTATGAGTATTACTTTGAAATATTTTGGAAAGGAATTTGTTTCGGTTGTAAAATTTATTTATTTATTTGGGTACCTACAACATTTTGTAAACCATTGTTTGGTCACGTAGTTGTCCGACCAAGGGAAGTTGAACAACCCCAATTATGTTGTTACCCGCTGTTATGCCATCCGCACCCCTCCGGTGTCATTTAATTTTGTACCATAGCAGTAAGATAATTTTAAGTAATTTGTATCAGTCAGTCTTTAGTCGTCTTAGTTATCAGTTCTCGAATAATTAGAAATCATAGTTTAGGAATCATAGTCATCATCTTTGTAGTAACCATCATCAACATTTCGTCATTATCACCCTAATTCTAAGCTGTATATATATTTTATATTAAAATATTAATTTAAATTCTACGAAGTGTTTTTCTTACAAAAAAAACATCTCGAAAGTAGAATAGAAGTGGCACAACTGTGCAAGGCAAAATCTTACATAACAGTCTCCTTAAAGCTTTTGTATATATGAGTAGTTTTTTCCTGGAAAAGGTAAAAGATAAATAGAATTTCTAAGAAAACAATATTTTTATCCAAAAAGGATCACCTAATTTGACTTGTAAATTATAATTTTCCGGCTCCTGGAGAAGAAAAAACCCAATAATACCAGCTTTGTTCTAAATTCCCTACATGAGTTTATTAATTTTCCTGGATCTTTAAGATAATGATTAGGGCCTGTTTATGAACTACATAACTCCATTTTAACCATTTATAAACTTTTTGCCTCCCTCCCACAAGGTCATCTTCAGTCCGACTATTGCATACATACACAGAGGTCCTAGGCATTGATCTAATGCATCCCCTTCTTCCAAAAATATAAAAGCATCAACCCTCCCGTATATGCTTCAGACCCTCTCCTACCCCCATGCAACGACAGATCCATATAGTTAACGATATTTCTCTTACTTACAGTTGTATGATAACTGCAATATGTTACCCCCAGTACCTACGAATTAAGTTAAGACGGTACCTTTATCCTGTATTTGCCCATTGGAACATGATAGGAATGTCCTAGCTGCACATACCTGTACGTAACGTGTAAAGTATCCGTTCATATGCGTCCTTATGTAGGCCTTATTATGCAGTTTGCACATTGTTGTAAAAGAAACGCCGACGGTTTAATTCATTGCGATCTAGCACGAACGAGCGATTTATTTATCGCATCGCCAGGGCGTAAAGAAGGCGGCGAACGTAAAGAGAACATCACATCAATACTTGTTGTTGCCGCTTTAATAATCTTTATATAAAAGCGTTTTATCTCATTAAGCTATATACATGTATGTAGACAGGTGTCTAGGTAGAAGCTACAGAATTGTGTGTGGAATCGGGAAATTGAAAAATCGCCGAAAAGTTTCAGAAAGTTAGCGTTTGTTTTAATTAGGAGCAGAGGGACGCTTCAATAGGATTCTGGTTGGTAATGTTTGGTGGCTTTTGACAGAAAAATTCTTTATGGTTAAATAATTAGAAAATAGTATCTATCTATCTCGATAAATCCATTAGTAAAATTAATAAAATCCAAGATTTTCTGCGGGTCAAGTGCAAAAGGAAAATTTGGTTTCCCCATTTTGTATTTAAAAAGAAAATATTCTGGAAAAACGTTGTATTGAATTATGAAATTATCTCGTAAAGATCTTTCAAAGTTCAAGAAAAAAATTTTATTCAACATGAATTAATTTGGATGAAGGTTTTATTAGTTGTTGGCTCGGAAAAATGTTATGTATGGATTGTCGTTGATCAAAAGAAGACGAGAAACAGTGCAACCAACTCTGGTAGGTAAGTTGGTACGTACCAGCAGGGGGTAGGCGCCGCGTCAGTCGATCCTATCTAATAGACAAGGTACTGCTACGCTCCACGAAAGTTAACTCTATCTACTGTTTTAATAAATCAAAAGAATAATTAAAACCATGTCTTAATTACAATTGTACATTTGTGTTTCTAAAACCGACTCCTCCACTGCTGCTAAATTGAATAATTCTCCCTAAAAGGGTGTTCAACTATCTAAATAAGCTTTAGAAAAATCTATCAAAATTATGTTACTTTTGATGTATTAATGGGACTCCAACGGACATATACAAAGATTAAAGTCCAAAAAGTTCTATTTAATGGAAATCTATTAGACCGAGCCACACAAAGATATAATATTCAACTATAAGTTATTACATTAACAAAATACTTGACCAAAAGGAAAGAATCAAGCGGAAAGCTCATCAATTCACACCGGTACACACTGCTAATATGAGGAAAAGAAATTTATACTGAATAATTAATTTATCAATTAAACATCAAAGAAAACATTGTCTTTTGATTGATTTGGTATTATTTAATGTCAGATATGATCAGAATCCAATGAGTTATTTACTATGTTTTAAACTTTGAAATCACGATATAATTTTTTGTTTTTTCATTATTAACAAATAACTATACGATTTGTAATAATTGATACTGACTGTGGTGTAGTCACTGTAAAACATTTTTCTCAATTTTCTTTTGGATAATGACTTAGCAGTCGAAACGTATGTCCAGAAATATTCTAGTAAAATTTTGTGAAATATATATCTCAAATTTCTTAGTATTCAATTTAATATTTATTATCGATATATGATTCAAATTGTACCAAATTGAATAAATTTAAAATATGGTACATGTATATGTAGGTCCTAATATTAGTGGGAAAACCAACATAAAACATTCAAATACTCTCCTGACTTTCAGGACTGCTAGGTAGGTAGTGGAAATTTATTGATCAATCCTCTCTGGATCGAGTAGTACCTGAATTATCTATATAGAAAAGCGACGGTGAAACTGACCCCCAACTACATATATTTATATATGTATCTGTAGCTCGGCGTCGTCGGTACATTTTGAGTATAATGACGTGTGTTCAACGATGCACACAGGAGCCAAATACGATGCGGCATTTTTTCTTTCGTCCTTTTCGAATCAAGTTCACTCGAGTGTACTTAGAGAAAGGGATTATTACGGACGCCGGCTCCTCTTAATTCGGATTTTAAGCAGATCTCGTAGCAGCAGTAAGAAAATATTATGAAGGAAGATACATACATGTATATGCATGTGTATAAGTAAAAATAACAACATACAAACCATTCATCAGAAGATAAAAAACATGTACCCGCTATAGTTGAAATCGTCGTTCAAGTTTTCCGAGAAGAAAACTACATAGATTTGGTACTTTGCATCGTATACGAAAAGTTTATTTTGATAACAAAGGATTTAGGCGCAGGATGAAGTCTACTAAAATGTTCTAGAACTAATCGATTTAAACAGAAGTTTATATATCTTTTATGTTAACAACTGTATTAAATTGTTCAGTCTTTTTTCTTAATATTCCATTTATCCTATTTAAGTCCTTTAGGAAATTTCAAGGAATATTATGGATTAAAATTCCTACATTACTTTCAAAATGTAAATGTCAAGTTCGATTGATTTTAATTAGCATATGAAGTACAGGTTTTCATATTTTCTTGGGTTAGGTATACATATGTTTTTTCAACGAGGTTTAAAGAATTCCTCTTGATTTAAAAACGATTTTTTTTAATTTTCCATCATATCAGAAAATAAATATTAAAAGAAAACAAAATTTTTAACTGTCGCACATTATTGAACTTTTCTAAAAGACTCTTGTTGTTGATCTTAATTTACGTACACAACTGTATTATTTTCAGGAAAATTTCTAACTGATTTATGATAAAAAATACTTTTTCAGTTGGTTTTAACGTAGCTATAAATCTTCTAAAAATGTTCCCGTGAGCACACTGTCAATAACGAGAAAAAAAGTAGACTGAATAAAATAATAAAAATTATTGTTAATTAATGAGCAAACATATAGCATCAATTAGTGTGAATGTACTTATCTACAATGAACAGATGATACACCATTCGAAAGAAGGTAATGCTTTGCATTTACAAATTTTGAATACATCCACATGACAAAATTTTAATAATTCATTCCTAATAGTTTCATGACCGCTTGATGGTGAATATATGTACGTATATACATACATAATTCAGTGGCCATTTCCTCCGCAATGCAGCGGGCATAAGACAATGAACGTAAAGTGAATATTTCCCTGCGTAATCATCCCGATTAGCATATTCGTACCATGAAAAGATAAATAATAATAAAATTAACAGTTAATAAACTGTGATCGGTTATTCTTAACTGAATCGATATGGCTTATTTAGATTTTTTTTTTACTAAGACATTATTACCTATGCACTATTACGCATGGTGAACATGTACTAATCATTTATGCAGGCATTTTATTAGAAAATTAAGCGCCACATAGGCGGTAGTAAAAGGACTTCATCGATGCCTTTGGAATGCGTAACCCGCGGCATAAACACTAGGTAGTACAAAGTCTTGTATTAGCGGAATTACTATTGAGACTTGAAGGGAATGCCATTGAGAACGTGTAATAGGTTTAAAGATTTAAATTAATAACAAGATGTTGAAAATAGAGTGAACAGAAAAGGTTAAAATTGGGAAGTATTACAGAAACAGTAACAGAACGCAGGGAGACACTTTCTCATACTTGAAGGGTTAGTTAGAGGCATATTAGACGCAAAAACAGGAGTTAAACGTGATGAATCATCATCGTAAGGTTGTCAGTCCTAACACTGGTTGGACACGCACCTCCATTCTTTCGTATCCTGAGCTAATCTTCGCATTTCCTTAAAACTAAAAAAAAACTTTTGGGTGCTTCATTCCCACCAGCCAGTAATGCTGGTGGGCGGACAGTCCCTCCGGACTATGCCGGAAGGTAGGGCAGAAGGCCCTCTTCAGCCTTCTTTCAGGAATCGTGGGAATGGGTGGGTGTCGGTTCGGGTGAGAAAGTTGAAACGGACGAAATGAACACAGAAGAGAATGAAAGATTATCTGTGGAATATTACTGCCCCAGTATTTCCTTAATTGATCTAAGGAAACTACAGAAAAACTTGGACCAAGGCAGACGGACCCGAAATCGAACCGGCGTCCTCCCGAATGCTAAGCAATGATCTAGACCTCTAGGCCATGCCGCTCTGTTTAAAACTAGAACCTCCTCCCCTCCTAACTTCCCTTTTTGACTTTAGTATGTCTCTGACTAGACCTTCACACCTGTAAAGGTGTTCTATCAACCTATCTCGCCTATTTCTTATTGACTTCCATAGAGTCCACTGTTCTCCTACTCTTTCTAACAGCTCTTCATTTCTAACCTTCTCTATCCACGCTATCCTCATCATTCGTCCGTAACACCACATTTCGAACGCTTCTAACATTTTTTTCCGCCGCAACAAAATTTATTTATTGTTTGATTTTAAAAGTTAAAAAGTTTTTCGCGTTTCATCAACGAAAAACAAAGTTTTACTTTTAGAGTATTATTATGGCTAACTTGTGTTGAAGTTCTGACAAAATAAAAATCATGTGAAGGTCGTCATTCACTAATATTGAATACGACTCTGCCCTATTTCGAAATTAAAATAAAAAATTGTCTTTTGTTTTCGGCGACAGGTAGTAGATATCTGGTGGCTTGGCTTGGTACCCGGTTGTATTTGACAGACGTCTATTCAGAGGACATTTAAAGATAATATATTATTACAAAGTATACGCATAGTTAGATAGTAGTAGTAGGTACAATCAACGAAGAAAGTAGTAGCATATTCAATTTTTCATTTGTACTATCTAACCTGCTACCTACTAACCGTCTCTTCCCACTCTAAGTTTGAGTTCCTGCTTTATTTCCTTCAAGCACAAGCGAAATCAATTATTACGAGCCCCTAATGGGAAGCTACTGTTATTTTTTCCAATTATGATATAATAAATGGGGCCCTGTCAAGACCTACTTAACAAAAAAAGTTTCCGACGAGAGATAAAATCGGATTAAAGGCGGCCAAAGAAGAAGAGATTAAGCAAACACACACTTGCTTTTCGTGGCTCTGTCTGTACCTACTGCCATCGTTGCGATGACCGAAAATAAAAACTACCGGGAACAATGCAGATCGATGATGAATTATATGTTGAGCATAGGTGAACGGTTCCACCCATCAACCAAAATGTGATAATTATTCATTTCTCGAATGCCACAGGCTTGTCACGCATGTAAGTGCCTGTCTCTCTGGATTTTCTTTAACGACAATTAACCTTGGAAACATTGGTATAGGAACAGTGTTAAGTCCTAAGTTTTTCTCTTTTTTTGTACATGAAATATTTTTAATTTAAATTCATATTTGCAATTTTAAATAGTGTCTAAGTTAGTGACCAGTTTACATTTTACCTGGGTATTCACAGAACCCTTAAAAACTGGAAGGAAATGTTGTATGGCGATTGTGCTCACATTTAATGATAGGACTTTCCATATTCTGTGTTATATTCAGTTTCTAGTTATTCACCCCCGCTAAAATAATATTCACCAATTTACCTGTTGGTAGATATAGTTGCATTAAGAATAAGACATTCACATTTCATCTTTCAATCAAGTAAGTTTTTGCATTCAGTTTCCATCCAAAAATAGTTTCCATTGTCGGACGAATTTTGATAGTTTTAATTTAGACGTTGAAGTTTAGTTTTATTGATAAGAATAGAAGTTCAAGTAAATGTTTTAATATAAACAGTGAATTTTTATTCTTCATCGAAATCACGATCCAATTTTAACTGCACAATATTAATTTGGCGTGCAACGTACAACGTTTGTACAAACAGCACATACTTACAATAGATCTTCAGATATGAATAAAATTATTATTTGTGTTAGTTAATTGATAATTACGACCGGAAATTTATTATCTTTTGCTAATGATACGATGTAATTGGGACTTCAAGGACTAAAGCACCTTAAGTAAGAGTTTTGGGCTTAGGACATGGAGCCCTTTTTTCGACTTCATTACCCAGTTCTGTGCAAATTATACTATTAATTAGGTTTTCTATTTTAATCGTGTGTCTACCAGAATTTTACAATACGTATCATGTTCTTGAGAAATGAAAATTGTTACTAAAACAGAGATTAATGTAAGGATTTTGTGTGCACGTAAGTGGACGCATGAACTAATGTAATACAATACCAAATCGTAAGTAATATGTAAGTAAATGGTGTGTAATAACCATGCGATACGGTAACAGAAAAGCACGAGCTTTATTTGTATTACCAAGGGCATAAATTACGTCTAATCACGCGACACTAATAAATTTAAAAACGAATAAAGGAGCAACGAATCACCTGATCGAATGAATGTGGGTCGATTTTTGGTTTTTATTATCGAAAATAAACTTATATACGATAAGAATCCAAACGTAGTATCATTATTTTGAAGAGCATCTTTTTTTTCCAAAAAAGCTCATTATCAAATCATTTGCCTGAGTATTTTCAAGGGGTATTGGTATCCTTTAGTCTGTAGGTGTTGTACATGAATATTTTATTGTAGAAAGTAATCTAATCCTGCCTACCTTAGTTGTACTATCTCAATATTTCAAAGGATATCGGAGGAGTTGTTGAGAATGTTGTTTAACAAATAATTTACTTTTATTTGATAATTCGTGTTACTTTTGTTGTTTTCTGTCCCCACCTATCTACACCATCCCCAGAGATAACTGGAAATTAACTAACATTCAATAATAAATATCGTAATTATCTATAAAAGTTGCTTCCAGTTCTTTCATCGATGTCTCGAGTAAAAATTGGATGCTCGCTTTGTTTGATTTCCCTCGAGCTTTATTTCCAAAAGCTTAGTTAATGTACCTACAGTGGATTTACCCCTGCATGTACCTAATGGTGGTGGGCCCTATATGTATATAATGTGCTACATTTGTGCTAGAAAGGGGACGTAAATGCGTATACTCCTCAGTTGTTTAGAGAGTAACGATGACAAATGATTCTTAGATCGCCCGCTTAAATATAAATGATCATATTCCCAGAACTAGAAACATCGGTTATTACTTATGTAGAATTATGATGAAATAAAAAATATTCAAACTATACGGAAATTTTAGCTTTGCTGAAAAAGTTGTAAATTATCAGCAACTAGGATATCTTCCATTGTGGCATACCCTATTAAAACCCAAATTATAATGACCACACAGGGTAGCCCTAAATGGAGCAAGTCTGGCTGCCTTACTGTGCCCAGATTAAGTGCCAATCAAAGTTATCCTAACGTAGTCCTATTTGAAAGGATCATTACAAATTAGCATATTTTGCGTTGTAATCCTTTTGAGTTTTCCATTTTTTGATCTACAAAAATAATGGAGCAAACTTTACATCCTTTTTGTTTCCTGCATTTTCCTAAATTTCGTTTGAAATATAGAGAGTAACCCTTGCGTGCGGAAACACAGGACATGTGGCGCTATTTCCGAACCGTCGCTTCTAATCAGGACGCACTTTGTCTAATGCGTAATTCCAATTTGATTACGGAGCAAGCATCAGGGGGTGCCGGTTCGCTGTCGCGGTCGCCTGTGACGTTGCAACGTCACCCCATCGCACACTACTTACGCACGGTCTGGTGGCGGGATGGTGCTATTACGAGCCAGGATTTATGATAGTTGTCAATCGGGACGCCGACCGGAACCGATCTCCCTCGGGACAACGCCGCGCCAGACAAAACACTACATTACTGCCAACATTAAGAAATATGCTCACCAAAACGGAAATAATGACGTTTTCGGTAGGTACCTATCCGTAGGGCTCTACATGAGTGCATAATTCGTTTAGGAAATAAAGCATGATGTAAAAAAGGCTATCGGGGTACTTGAGATAATAAACTAAAAGAAGAAAAAAAAAGCTCGAGGAGAACTCATTGACAAAGAATTTCGATTGCCTGGCAACCCTATTGTAAGCGACTGCAACAATTTTTTAGTGGATCAGTTATTGTTAATAGATTTCGATTAGTAAGTTAATTAATCGACGAAGCAATTAATAATTAAAAGGTTTAAATGTCCATATAGAAGATTTACCATGTATTTTAATACCTACTAGTAAAAAGCGTTCTTATAAAGGAATAAATTCCTGAGAGACATAGTTTAGATAAAAGCCGTGTTAGGATTAGGTTGACATTGCCTTTAGTCCGTAATGGAATTTATCAACGTTTTATTGATGTACTAACCAACACCAAAGAGTGGTCGATTGGTAATTGTATTGGTCGCCAGAATGAAGAAGCGGTCACGGTAGTTACTGCATTTGAGATAATATTAAATAGACACACCATACTACAATATTTCCATCTAATTGATTGGATTGACGTACGCTTTTCTCAATTAGGAACCTTTTGAAAAGTAATTTTGTACTTTTATAAATTAACTGTAATTCCTAATACGATAGTTAGTTAATATTTTGAGAAATATTGTTGTTCTTAGTCCTGGTAATTAAAAAAAACTACAATTTATTGCTTAATAAAGTCAAAAATAATTAATAGGGTACAATACGTCCTTGGGTAAGGAATAATTATGTTAAAGGGAGATAACAAGGTGAAAGTGGATCTTGATGTTGGAAAACATTATAAATGAGGAGGTCTTACAATGAGTAGGAGAACAAAACACTGGAAGTAAATAAGGAAGACGATGATGATATCATTACTATAAAAGTCTTTAGTTTATTTAATGTTGAAAAAATATTTATTTATGCTCTAGAATGTAGACTTTCATGGTAGGTCGGTTGATGATGATAATGTTTTGGTAAACCGTCGTGATTCAGTCAAAAGAATGATATTTTGCATGGTCTTGTTTGCAGGTTCATTCTCTAAAGACGCCATAATTTAGATTAAATTTCAGCACGGCTAAAAGGCCGTTTCCTCTACGGCTTTGCAGTTCGCACTTAGTTTCTAATAAATGAAAACAGCTGTTAGGCCATTACGGCGTCTTTTGAGAGGATATTAAGGGAAAAGATCTCATAAAGCTCGAAATAATAGCATTTCGAGTGCTCTGAGAAATGAACTCATCGTCAGAGGTTCTTAGTTCAAGGAAGTGACACCTGGTTCCCCTGATTTATTATTTAACGCAAGAAATGCTCTCAGGCAATTTTAAGAAGATTACACTTTTACGTTAAGTGTGCTAAGACCTATTTGAGCGTTAAAAAAATCGCAAATTCGGCCTTGTTGGTGTCCATGTTACATAAAACTTCTTGGAAATATAGTTTTGTAAACTGCTCTGTAATAGTTTTGCTAAACATTTTATCTTAACAACGAACATCCTTGTTGACAATTTTTATAAACAGATGTTATAATTTCAAACCAAAAATTATTTTTAAAATAATCTTCGCTGCTACCCTTTTATTTAAACATCAGAAGAACTGAGATTTCAATTTATTATGTTTGCGAAAAACAAATTTTGAATGATTTTTTCATTTTTGGATGGATATTTAAGTGTAAACCGCATTGGGTAACCGATAGCCCTGAGAATGGCATCAGCGTAGGAGAAAAAGAAATATACAACATGTCCCATAACCTACGGTGGTATAAAAGACATTTTACAAATATATAAACCACTGCAGGGCCATATAATTTTAAGGGACGCATCATAAGACAAGTGAAATTAATGTTAAAATTTAGAGTAAAGCTCCAGATGATGACCTCCATCCCCTTCGAGGTCTCCCTACCACTGTACCATAAAAAGTTCGTGGAGGTCTCACCCCCATAAAGTTATGGGGGTTCAAAGTTAATAAATATGCCAATTTTTATACATTTCTAGGCATGTAAATATTTATATAGTCATTCTTAAACAATATTCAAAGGTAAAACTAATGAAAAATACATAAAAATATTGAGAAAGTTATATAAAACATTATTTAAATATCTTTATCAATAGGGTAGGTTAGGTTAGGTTATCGGGTTTTGTTCAAGTGACCACCCTCTTTCGATCCCCCACCTCCACCCGCTTGAAAATATTTTTTTTATTGAATTTTATTTGAATTATAGTGTATGAAAATTGTCAAAATAATCAACTTTCAACTCCCAAAACTTTTTATGGGGGAGAGACCGCCGCAAATTTTTTATGGGGTTTTACTCAGGTGTTCACCCTCTTTCGACCTCCCCTACCCTCTTTCGATCCCCCCTACCCCCATCCCCATCTAACCCACATAACTTTTTATGGGGGTGAGACCGCCACGAACTTTTTATGGTACAGTGGTGGGGGAGACCTCCTCTTTCGATCCCACCCACCCCCACCCCCTTCGGACTCACCTAGACATTTACCAAATTTCTCCTTACTTTTCTTGTGAAACTTTTTGATTTTAATGGGCGTTGTTACGAACCTGATAACACCAAAAACACGTGGGACACCCTGTATATACAGGCTTTCAAGCTTTCAAAGCGGCGGCAACGTTTCGTATTTATTATATGAAGTACCCTCTCTCCCAACTCTTTTTCGTCGCGTTATCCTGCGAGTTAAACTGATTGTTTCGTCCGATAAAGAGCGCGTTGTCTCATGTTACGGTGTTTATTATTATTGTTCGTTCGTGTAAAGGCCCGTCTTCTCTTTCTCCATTATTCGAATGGGAACCATCAAGGACCGATTATTATTTGTACATACACAAGTATTATTATTGCCATTATAGTGCTGATGGCATTTGAGCCTTTTGTACCCCCATGAACTTATCTCGAACAAATTGTCGCTCATTGCTTCTGCACGAGCACTATTTAGAACATTTTTACCAGGGACGGCGTATGAAATCGTCCACCAGAACATAACACCCCAATATAATTCGTTTCTTCCCAGGCATACTGGGGAAATTTTCTAACTGAAAATCACGTCTAATGTAATATTACACTTTATCCTTTGCTAATTTCCCTAAACTAGAACATCGCACATCCGTTACAGCAATTTGAATAGAATTGGTTTCTTCCCAGCCATAGGGAAATAACGAGCCTATATTGCATTTTATGGTTGGCCGATCTTTGTATTTCTTTAAAATTAGAATATCCAACATCCCTACATACATTTTATCCTTGGTCAATCGTCATCCTTCCCTAAAACTAGAGCATTCAACATCCTTTAAATAGGGTGTATAGAATTGGCTTCATCCCAGTCATAGTGGGGAAAATTCCCAACAGAAAATCATGTCTTATAATGAGCCTATATTACATTTTATCCTTAGTCAATCTTCGTATTTCTCTAAAACTAGAAGCTCGATCCTTGGTCAGTCTTCGTCCTTCCTTAAACTAAAACTTCTGACATCCCTTCGATGAGTGAATCGAATTGGCTTCTTCCCACACATGGTGCGGCAATTTTCCAATTATTTTATAATTCAGAGGGCGTAATATATAATAAACACACTTTGTAAGTTTTGAAAATTAACATCGCGAATTTCTCAAAATTCCATTTAGTTTTCTAGCATAAAAATTATGTACCTTAAAAGAGCAAATCACGAGTTACCCCTGCGTTGTTACGTGTTTGGTGCATCGTTTGTTGTAACATTATAGTGCGCACATGAAGAAATGCATTTCAATAGAATTGGCCAACATTCCTAGATTTCGTTTGCGATTACACTTCATTGTATTTAATGCAGTAAACAGAATTCAAAAGTATAAGCTTTCTAGGGGTTAATGTACATTTCTAAATGGCCGGTGTCACCCTAAATGTAATTTGATACTTGTTTGTACAGTTTCCATAATCGGAGATTATCTGAACGAGTGTGTTCCGATGGTTCAGAACATACATATAAAATCTGATCAACACCAATTATGTTACTGTTTCCCTATGTTATAATATATTTCAAAAACCATACTTAAACAAGGAGGTGTGCACGAAGTTTCAGGACGATCCTGCTGTATTTTTCTTGACAAAAGTCATCAGTTTATTTACGCTGTCGTATTATCATCATCATCATAAGGTCGTCAGTCCTAAGACTGGTTGGACACGTACCTCCACTCTTTCCTATCCTGAGCTAATCTTCGCATTTCCCTAAAACTAGAACATCCCACATCCTTAACTATTTTTTAACAGTAATTTAACCTAGGTCTACCTCTACCTCTCCTAACTCCTGCTTCTGCCTCTAATATGTCTCTGACTAGACCTTCATGCCTGAGAAGGTGTCCTGCCAACCTATCTCGTCTATTTTTTATTGATTTCCATAGAGTGCTCTGTTCTCCTATTCTTTCTAATACCTCTTCATTTCTAACCTTTTCTACCCACATTAACCTCATCATTCGCCTGTAACATCACATTTCGAAGGCTTCTAACCTTTTCTTTTCCGCCGCGCCCACTGTCCATGTTTCGTACCCGTACAACGCCGCGCTCCAAACATACACCTTTAACAACCTTTTTCGAATTTCGAAATTAACCGTTCGCAAGCATAGAAGTGACTTCTTTTTATTCAAGGCCACTCGACCCTGCGTTATCCTCTGCTTTATATCCCTACTACTCCTTCCGTCCTGACTTATCTGACTTCCTAGATACCTAAAATCAGCCACTTCTTCTNTGGAGCTGTGAATTTCTGTGTTTTCTTTCAGTGCGACAAACATTTTTGCCTTCCTTTGTATGCAATGTTTCTTATTATGTATTTACCTTACTTATTACGTATTACAATTTAAATCTAGTTCACTTATTTTAAGTCAATTAAAATTAGTTATTAATCGTGTTTTATCTTTATCACAATCAAATTAGTTTTGAAAGTTTATTCAACTTTCAAGGGGGGCGGCTTGTTAAGAGTCTTTGTTATGAGTATTACTTTGAAATATTTTGGAAAGGAATTTGTTTCGGTTGTAAAATTTATTTATTTATTTGGGTACCTACAACATTTTGTAAACCATTGTTTGGTCACGTAGTTGTCCGACCAAGGGAAGTTGAACAACCCCAATTATGTTGTTACCCGCTGTTATGCCATCCGCACCCCTCCGGTGTCATTTAATTTTGTACCATAGCAGTAAGATAATTTTAAGTAATTTGTATCAGTCAGTCTTTAGTCGTCTTAGTTATCAGTTCTCGAATAATTAGAAATCATAGTTTAGGAATCATAGTCATCATCTTTGTAGTAACCATCATCAACATTTCGTCATTATCACCCTAATTCTAAGCTGTATATATATTTTATATTAAAATATTAATTTAAATTCTACGAAGTGTTTTTCTTACAAAAAAAAACATCTCGAAAGTAGAATAGAAGTGGCACAACTGTGCAAGGCAAAATCTTACATAACACTAAGTATCACTCTTCTATCTGTGTAAATCATCCCTACATTTTTACATTAGACGTCATTAATTCTTAAAATGTACTATATTAGATTTAGGTAATTACCGATGCCGTATATAACATTAAACCATGATCCTGTCCCGAAATTACAATTATATCGCTACATCAACTTTGGTGTGATTATGGAGACTACCTACAGTGTGCTGATAACAACTAATAAGTTTAAAATCGGAATCCATCTTTGATAATTTCGACAGATTACTAACCATGATTCGATCTTTATTAAATTGCAAAACTATTATTTAAATAATTTAAAAGTAAAATAAATTAACTACCCGAAGTAATACTTGAAAACTTATTTTTGAAGCGATATCTTTTAATGAGCCTCGACCTTTTATTAGACCACTCTCTTATTTAGAATCAATGTTGCATGTTATCGTTGATTATTCAGCCAAGGAAAATCTTATTTAGAGCTTGTTCGTGTCGGCGTGGCCGTTTACGTATTATGCTACGTTGCCGTTGCGAATTAAGCGGGCACTACAAATATAAATTTCCCCTTAGCAGTATCCGTTAATGTAAACCAATTACGTCCGGCTGATTAATTAAAATAAAACAAAGACGCGAGGAAACCTCAAGGATCCGTAGCGCAGATGGAGATAGCGTCCTTGCATCAGGAGTCGAGTTAATCGTAAAGTGGTGTCATTTTCTGTCATCCCGAGCCAGGATGAAATATGTCCGGTTAAGTGCTAAAATGTGTTTTCGTTATTATACTATCGGCCGATATGTGGCTTCAAAGATTTCAATGCGACAAGATGTATATGCACCGGAGAAAGAAAGAGGACCGAACCCGCTGCCGATATCCTTCGGCTTCTCTTCTTCGCATAACAACTCCTCTAAAACCGTCACCTTTTATTCTTGTGCTTGCTGATCGTCCACCACTTTTGTCGGCGACAACGCACTCTTGACTGCCGCCAGGGAAATAAAAAAAAAAAGCGAAAAAATAGCACGAAAAGATATCTTTTGCACTTTTTCGTTCGTCTCGAAATGCAACTTCGCCTACAGTGTTGACTCGTAGATCCTTCAAGACACGAGTAAATTAATGCGAAGTATATTCCAGACAATGAAAACTTTTAATGGGACACGTACCTAACATGGTAAGGTTTCGTAGTTGTACACTAATTTCACCTATTACGAAAAGGTTTTCTCAAATTTCAAAAACTGTGAAAGAAATCCTTAAAAACAAAAGCTTTGTATCAATAAACATTTCGACATTCTGATACAGATTATCAAGGATTTTAGCTCTACGTAAACTGCTTTT
Organism: Agrilus planipennis; assembly: GCF_000699045.2. Classification (NCBI taxonomy): domain Eukaryota; kingdom Metazoa; phylum Arthropoda; class Insecta; order Coleoptera; family Buprestidae; genus Agrilus; species Agrilus planipennis. The sequence goes on from NW_020438924.1 coordinate 290,822, forward strand.
TTAAGAGATAAAAGCCTTTCATCTATGAATGAGTCAGTTCTAAAAATTTATTATTAAAAAATCGCCAAAGAAATTCATCCACCACTGGTTTATTCGAAATGATAGTGAGTATAAAAAACTTTGCGCGTAGGTTTTTACTTTTTTACGTTTCTCTGTTGTGGTTATGTTTATATGTTTGTATATTTCAAAAGATAAATGCACTTTTATTAATATTTTCCATTTAGCTTTAACAGGACAAGACGCTTATACTGACGTCGTAACTTTAAGTCGTAAAAAGCCGATATATACAAATTGACATTTTGATATCATGAGATTAATGTTAAGAGGACGGTTCCAAATAAATCCTTTTTTACCGCGATTACCACAGCTAATACAAAGGGAGGAAGCTGTGGTGTTGTAAGAGAATGACGAAAATACCGTGGACTGAAAAAGGACGTTCCAGTGTTCCAGAATACAACGTTCTGATACGTTACTCGATAATTTGGTTCTTCTATCTCGAAAGTTTGCCGACCCTCGAGTTAGGTGAAATACTTCAAGTTTACTTTTTTGTTGTATAAGTTTTTTTTTTAATAAAACTAAAATGATATCAGATTTCTTATAAATTCAAATCAGCAATTTAAATTTTTATTGCTATTGTTGTTATTAATTGCAAGCCCATTGCATTACTTCGGTTCCATTTACTGATCGAAAATAATTTTAAACGGTGAATTTAATTTATACGAAGCGTGTAACTTTGTGACGAGTATCCGATTAATTATGACCATTAAAGAAAACAACCGGTAAAGACACGCCGGATATGTATGGTTACAAATGCACCTACATGTTTTTTTTTTGTCCCTTTCTTTTTTGGATAGATAAAGAAGCGATTGGTGAACAGGCTCCGAGCATGTCGTCGAATATTAATTGTTTATGCATAAATTTACAATAAACGTACACATAATTAAATCGACAACTTCTCTAGGCGAACGCTCACGTCCGATCTAAAGATAATACAATACGTAGTATACAATTTTTATTCAATTCGAAAATTTAACGAATAATAAAAACGATGAAATATGAGACGCGGTCATCGGTTTGATTAATGAACGACTTAAATCGAATGGTCGTGTCCAATTTATTTTAATAGTAGCCATTTATACTCCTACCTCACTTGGACATTGTAGTTTTCACATGATCGAGAGAAAGACGGATCACTTCTGTGCCTCTAACAAGAAATTATCGAAATGAACGGTAACATTAATAAATAATTCGAAAGTGAGCCATAGCCGCGTGTAAATACGTCAGTCTCGATGTCATTAATTAAAATGAAACATGTTTATGCTATATTTTCTTAATTAAATACATGACCTAGCGAGACCTGCGAATATTTTCTCTAGATTTCTGAACAAAATTTTGAAATTCCAAGAGAATTCTCTGATTTCTCGAGGATAAAAAATCCTTAACAATTCCATGATTCTGAGGGTTTCTAGGATCGATACACATCCTGTAATAGGACTACATTCATTAAGGAATATTATGATACAATAATAATCAATATCCAAATATAGGCAGCATGTAATATAAGTACATGGGTAGTTTTTGGATTTGAATTTTCCGATTGACATTTGGGGTAGAATTTCAGACTTAATTATCATAAAGAGAGCGTTCGATCTTTTCCTTAATTTTACATGCAATACATATATATAAACTGCCCAATAATTTTTAACTTCATGGATGTCTTGAATAATGCATAATATAATAAAGTATAAATCAAAGGGAGCGTGCGCGTTGTATGAAGAAGTAATCAGGAATTAGTCAAGTGTAATGATCCCTTAAAAGGGACGTATTAGTCTCTTCGGGATATATTTTTAAAAGGGATGACGCGGGTGTGGGATAGATTAGAGTGCCGTTTTGGAGAGGGACGATCGACAACGCAACCCTGTTAGGATCTTATCGCTCTAGTGGGCTGTGAAATAACAACATTCGAATGCGTCGGCGGTTAAATTTACCACCTGCTTTACAGGGTGTTCTAATTCTCTAATGTAAAATCGAAGTCTCTATTTGGAATACTACACTAAAACACTAAATCTAAATCTAGTTAATGTTTTATCTATTTTCTACTTGACCCTACTTGAACCCTTTCAGTGTATTCCCTATTAAGATTGATCTAACGCAAATTTGGATGTCCTGTTTCATTCCTTTAACGTTATGCTCTATTTAGACTGACTATCATTAAAAATAAATATTTAAAAAAAATTCTCATTTTACCAAATATCCTAAATATTTTTAGTAATAATATCTAATCTAATTAGGTCCTCATAGGATGCCACCTTCTAGCCCAAGTTTGCCTGCTTGATTAAGCTCAAATACATTAAGGGGTTCATTTCTGATCCGGCCAAATGAGATGGGGAACTTGATCAGGGTCAAATTTTGTAACCGATTATTTGAAGCCAGCTATGTCGTATATGGACAAATTTTTTTTTAATGGCATTTAACCATAGTCTCCTTTAGCACATATTACCTTTTGTTTCCTTTCTATGTTATTCTGGATTTTTATTGAATATTTAACATATTTTTTCATTTTTAATATTGATCGTAAGGACACTCCAAATAAATGTGGTGAATCAACTAGTTATAGAAGTGAATTATCTTACGTAACATACTCCAACCAGACGACTTTATGATGATGAAGATACTAATATAAAAATAACCTTTTTTGTATATCCACCGACTCCTACTCAAAATCGGACCTGACCTATCCTTGTAGTAATACAATTTACAAATTTTCACTATAAATTCTAAAAGGTGCGGCTTTTATTGTAATATTAACGACAAAGATTAGACCACGTTTATGTGCTTTTCAGAAATAACTGCCTTTACTTATTCTTGTTACGGCAATTAATTATGACGAAAACGTTCAATTATTTATGTAAATCTATTCAGAATTGCTAAATATTGTACAAATTCGCGTGACAGCGATGCCTTTGTCCACTAACACAAACCATTTCACGAACGAAAACGCTAAAATACTGAAATAAGTTAATCTAGTATCTACCACGAGCATTCTAGTAAATTTTTATTTATTAACTATTACGTGAGATAAAACGTTAACTCCATGAAACATGCTACCGTAAGGAAGTATCCAGCTGTCACAACTTGAAGATAACGTTTTAGCTTACATCGTTTTAGAAAGATAATAGATATGTAGCTATGCTATGTATGTTACTAGTGGCGTGTTTAATAATTTCTCAAAAAGTCCCATTTTTTTTGGCAAGAATATTAATAAACATATGACACCACTGACATCCCGTTACACACATTCGATCCACAAACGTTGACGATAATATACGAGGGTGGATTGATAAGTTTCCGGCCTAACCAAGAGATGACGCCACTAGGCCTACCTTGAGGTGACATTCTATAGTACCATCCTTGGATAGCTTGTAGCTATAGTTTCAGCCCGATCTCCTTGCTAG
>NW_020438924.1:295805-369827 GCF_000699045.2 Agrilus planipennis
ATTGTTGTCGTTAAATAGAGTGAGCGTGACGCTATATAGAGTGTAATATTGTATAGAAAACAATGTAAACCAACCAAAGTCAAGCAATTTCGACGTTTTAAGGAGTTTGTCGTTAAATCGAGTGACGTTATAAAGAGTTTACACTGTATTTACAATGTTAAGAGTTACTTTAGCTTAACGTATGGGTTGAGGTAGAATTTGTTATTACGACTTTTTTGAAACATTACAACGAATTTGTTTTGAAAAATGTTTCACAAGAAAGACATTATGTATTTTACTTAATATTTTTATAATTTGCATAGAGACGTTGATGAGGATGAAGACGAAATAAACAACCAATAAAAAAAAAAGGAATATCATATCAACATTGTTTTAGATAATGAGGGTATAGCCTAAACGAGTTGAAAAACGATAAATTTAGTTCACGAACCTCTGACGTGTTTGTTCGGTCGTAACGCTTGGAGTGTTCTCGCTATAAAAAAAAAAAGAAACGAACATTTTCACAATAAAATTTATTGGATCGTCAAATTCGAAGATGCCCACATCGAACGAAAAAACGAAAAAGAGGAAGTCGAAATGATAAAATGATTTAACTACCGCTCTATAACATTTTTCTTTAAACAAACCGTCACGTTTTTATAACTTTCACTACAAAACGGTCGTTTAATAGGATTAAGTGTTTTTTTATTTGACAATTATTTAAATATATTGCCCTACAGTTACAGCTGCAATAAGTCACTATAAATTTTCTCGAGTGATATTATTATTACACGGGAAAACAAAGTGTCATTAAATGACATCGAATGGCCATCATAAAAGTGTTGACCAGAAATAGCACGCTTGTTTCGACGGGAAAATATAAAAACTTACCTACAAACTACCCACTATTACAAAACTGGTTTTAATGAAAATGATATTCTACATAAACTTCCCGCATTGATTAGAGAAAATCTCAAAGTATGTAATTTTGATTTACAATGATGTGAAAATTGGGAAATATAGGAGTAGATGCTTTGGAATGCAGTGTTAAGACTTCAGATCTAAATTGAAGTGGCTAATTTCATTGATATGTATTTCTCAGAAAATCGTCATTTTTAGAATGATAATCTATTGCACTATCTAAAGTTCTTAATTGTAAATAATATGCTGGACAATTTTCCCGAGTGCTGCAGCTTATTTAGTTCGTTTTTGACTTTACCTANTAAATTGAAGTGGCTAATTTCATTGATATGTATTTCTCAGAAAATCGTCATTTTTAGAATGATAATCTATTGCACTATCTAAAGTTCTTAATTGTAAATAATATGCTGGACAATTTTCCCGAGTGCTGCAGCTTATTTAGTTCGTTTTTGACTTTACCTAATATAAGTTCAACTAGCTGAACGTGTCACCAATTTTTTGAAAATTGTTAAACGATATCACCGAACTTTTTTAGCTGGAAATACACTCAATAATTTTTGTATCCTTTACATTGAAAGATTTTGCGACTAAACTGATCCGGGGTTTTTCTTTAAATTCGGTATATTTTTAGTTTAAAACTATCACAGCACAGGAGATATACCTCGTATTAGCCTTACTACTTTAGTGAATACGTATCTGTCGCTCTGGCGATCTCTTTTAATAACCCTAAACTAATATTATAAATGCAAATGTGAGTTTGTTTGTTTATTACCATTTGACGCATTAATTACTCAATCGATCATCATAAAATTTTGAACACACATTGTCAGCGATACAGAAAAGGACATAGGGTACCTTTAACCCAGAAAAAGAACACTGTTCCCGAGGGAAAGGAATTTTTTTTCATCTCAATAAATAAGGACAGTATATTTACTGCCACTCTACGCAAAATATATGATTAAGCTAGAAAATTAGAAAACTCTCATTTTATCCTGATGTTCCTGGTTAGAACAAAATTATCAAATTATTGTATTTTCGATAATCTTTGACACATATTTAGGGCATTAAAACTGTGGGTAAAAGGGTGTCTAGTAATACAAAGAGAAAATTAGATAACCATTAGCTTTCCGAAGTCAATAATTTTCCGCCACTATTACTCATCGTCGAAGATTTCAATTTTACATTTATGCAATCTGTGTAAAAAATTGAGCAAAATGGGACACAGACGGTTTCTAGAACCCTACTATATCACTGAAATTCTAAATAGATACTATAAAGGTAAAATCATTATAATGTAACATTCCTCGCGTTTTCGCTACACTTTTCCATGATTGCCCAACACTATTATACGCAAAATTGCAAGGGTCATATCAAGTAAGAAATATAATGATTTTTGGTTTCCAGAATTAATTACGCTACTGTTTCGGGTTACTTAATAAACCGTTTATGGCATCCTTTAAAATTACACATTACACCATCCGAATCGAAATTAGCAAACAATCCCTCTACCAATTACCAATTTATTTATCTTTTAAAAATCACCACGCTGCATTCGGCTCATTACTTTTCCAGTTAAACATTACTAATAAACGGACCGGCTGGTGCTTTTAATTATCGTCAAATGTGCAACGTTCGCGCACATAAAATATATTAATTATCCTTAACCGAGACAGTTGGTGATAAAACACTCGATTGCACGGTCTCATCTACTCCACCCTTGTACCGCCTCCGGGTGGCGATCATCAAAGATACGCCGCCTAGCGAAACCAGCGTTTTGCCGCCCCCCCGACACTAATCATCTTTTTTTTTCGTCGCTCTCATTAGCGATCGTAAACGTTGCCTATCATGATACCAAACGATGACTACTTCGACGGCAACGATTAAAAAAAATAATAATTATTATGTGATCGCGTGCCCTGTATTTTAATTATTAATTGTTGCTTAGGTATGCTAGCAAAACATTCGGACAAATTACCAATATATTCGTTTCGAGGGCAACACCGAAAACTTGTATTGAAAAAGTCCTATCTGAGACGAAACGTCAGTGTGATTTTGTAGTTAAAATTTACTCAGTATTAGAGACGATTTATTTAAAGTCATTAGTCTATTTAAAGTATTTATAAACTCAAAATGCAGAATACGCAATAGTGGGACATACACGGAGAAAACTAAATTTTTTTGGCAAAGCTAAAATTCGGGTCCAAATTGTAATTTTTATTATTTTCGCTTAAGAAATTATAAATTGTAAATATCGCTTTAAGGATGCTTGGGAGGTACAATCGGAGACAAGACTACATAAACTTGGAAATTCGTGATTAATTAGGTTTTGCAGCATATCGTGAGGTAAATAAATACTATCTATAGATACTAAAAAAAAGTATACGGTTTCAGAGAAAATTTGGAATTTGACCAAAAACTTTGAATAAAATAAGAAATAACGAATAATATGGAAAATTTTTAACTGACTTTTGGCAGTGAATATGCCTTGATTTCAACTTCGAAACAAAAAAATATTTAGTTTCAATCTCTATTAATAATGAGCGTAAAACTTTTTAATATGTTTAAATAATAATTAAAACTTTAAAATTGCATTTATTTCAGACAATTATAAATATTATCATTATATTATCAAGTAAAAACGAGATTTTCAGCTAATTTTTCATTTTTTCCTCGATAACCATTTAGTGAATTTGAATAACCTTACGCTAAAGTGATTCTCCAGAGTTCAAGTTACTTATTATAAAAGTTTGAAATTTCTGGTAGCTTTTTTTCTGTTAATAAAAATAAATTTAATCTGTTCGGTTAACGAATCTCCATAAAATGACGTGTAAAATTACAATTTTTTAAAATTTCAATAACTTTTTAACGGTTTAGTGAATCGATTTGTAATTTTTACAGGAGTTTTAGAATTGAATGAGGAACGTTCTTCCAAATTTTTATTTGTCTCGTAGCCTTTTGACATACCTCCCAAATATCCTTAATATACAGATAAATTTCCCTTTTTCATTTTCTCCGTGTAGTTTATAACCTTCTCTATATAGCTGTGGTATTTTCTATCCTTTGCCATCTCGGACTTACCTTTCGTTTATCCACAGCTATGATACATATAAGTAACAGTTTTTTTATTAAACTGTTGGACATTCGTGGGAATCAAATGTAGAAATACGTGTCTATATATATACACCCAAGTAACAGCCCTATATAAATTTCAATGATATTTAATTTACGTTGTTTAGATAGACTATGTACTTGATTTATACTTTTTTCAGTTTTACAACTCATCTGGTGTTGACAAGACATTAAAATGATAACTTTTTATTACACGTCATTTAATTTTCCACATTTGGAATGAGTTCTATTTGCTTTAACGTCGTAGGTAATTATTAAATAACGCGCGATTTTTAATGTGTAATTAATTTAAAGAAACGATTTTATATATCCTATGAAATATAGAAGGATGGTTCCTAACTAATTGGATAATTATTTCAACAAACCCACACAAATTTTTCTATCTACCGTATCTACATAGAATTTCTTACCTTATTTAATAGACAGTAGCATAAAACATCACTTACCTGCAACAAAAGAAAGTATTATTAGGAAGGGATCAAAAATCATACATAATATAACACTATGTTGCAATAATAAACAACTTATTAATCAATCAGGATTAACTCTCGTCCTTCGGGAGGAGCTCTCTATAATACAGAAGCTGGCGAAAAAAAAAAAATCCAGGATATTGAAACCTCTTCAAATCATCTACACGGTTATTTAAGTTTGGCGGCCTGTCAGATATTTTGAAAAAAAAAAATGTAAGTCATCTAGCACGGCATCATTATCATTTTATAACGTGCCTTCGTAGGTAGGTACGTTTTACAGGGCAAATTAAATATTGTACAATGATTAGTGTACGTATAATAACAGGTAAAAATAAAAGTATTGGCACAGCGCAGTTACGATCCCGAAAGCAATCTTGGATGATTATTTCGATCAAAGTATAAATCACACGGTAGGAGGGCGCCGTGGCGGTACGCTTTGCAAACGGAGACGCCATGCAGCAACAATTTAAGCGGACGACCAATTTCGTGATTGAATCAGAAATCAGAACACATGAACACTTGCATGCTACAGAGAAAAAAGAAAACAAAACTGAGAACAGTAATAAAAAAAAAAAGACAGAACACGAACGAATTATCGATGAAACTGATACGATAGATTTCTTCGACTTCAAAATATGAAAAATTCAAAAATTTTCCAGGTTTGTAATGGTTTCTTTTCTTTCAGATAAATCCATTCAATAATTTTTAATATTTAAATCCGCTGAAATAGGGACATGCTCCAATTCCTTTTTCTCTTTATTCGACTTCTCATTTGCAATTAGTTTTTTAAAGAATGATATCTTTTTAATTGCCTATTTAGTTAGATTTTCCGAATCAGATTGCAGGGTTGTACTCGTTTCTTATCTTTTAGATGACTCTGAACCTTTGGACTTGAAGATGTACTCATTTGTTTATTTTTAATATTCAAATCAATCAAAATATTCCAATAGTACTTTTTCCCACAATCCTTTCCTTGTAAACCCGATGTATCTACTATTTTGCTTCCCACTTTCGAAGGAGATAAGTAGAATATTTTCAGGTGCAACCGTTGACGTTGCGCAGGCATTTGGACCGCGTACGTCCCATTGTTTCGGCGTTTGGTGACAGTTTTATTATGAGTGGCGTTCGGTACCTTTTTGCGCCATATAGACCGACTCCTCGTATACTATCGTCGCCGTGGTAACGAAGGAAGAATCGAAGTCCGTGTGAAAAAGCGAAACGAATAATTTAAGACTAACTAGGTCCAAGTTCCAAGGTGAAGAAGAACGCGGGATCCAAATAAAAAGCGGTCGAATGGTGAAGAAAATTCGAGCTGGTAGGCGCTCCGGAATGGACGAAATGTCTCGCAAAAAGGTCCGCGACGACTCCTTTTTCTACGGCCGGCGAACAAAATTGCTCGCGTACATCGAATCCCCGCGTCTCTCCGACGAGAGACCAGATTGAGACCTAATGCGACCACAAAACACCCCGACTTTTAAATTATTGACCGAGCAGAAACAGATTAATTGAGCATATAAATACGCTTTAATACTTTCTGTTATGGCCGGAATGATTGAAGTCCTAATAAAATGTATCGTGCATAACTATCAATTGTGTTGACATAGTACATCTTTGTTAATACCATTCGGAACACCGGTTTTTCTTCTCAGTTTATTGTTGCAAAAGCACATTTTTAAACATATGATTCTAAAACTAGAGAAACTGTTAAGGCTTTTAGAAATTTTTGAAAGAATAAAAAAAATCTAAATGGATTAATTAGCTTGGAAAGATGATTTTAGTGTAACATTCTCTCCCGAGTAAAAAATAGTCTTTATTTCTTATTAGGAAATGATTTTAAGATCCTCCGTGTGGTATCCACCCTCTTCTTCGTCTCGGGTGACACTCACTAAAAATTTCCTAATAATGAATGCGATTTCTTACTTGGGCGGAATAATCAAGGTACTTTCGATAGGGATAAACTACAAAATTGTATAAGGGTGTAGCGAAGAAACTACGGCATCACCCCCCCCCCCCACTGCCAGGTGTTTGGCACCCTCTCCTTCAGGTCGGGTGGCATTTAACACCTAGAGGGTTGTACCAAAAAGAAGTTAAACTTTTATTCCTTTTTAGAAAGTGATGGTTTTAGGCAGTGGGTGTTACCAACGTCACATTTTTGTTTTGAAAAATATAATTTGCATTCAAATCAGACCTACACAGATTTAATAATCTCTGCATTAGTGAATAATTTTTTGTTTCGTTCTAAAAGTTGGTTCTCGAGGCCTTTTCACCATTCTTCTGTCCGTTCGGTTTACAAGCATCAGTTGACACCAACATGATCTATCGACCCGCGTACGCTCTCGCTCTGCAGCTTTCTACTTTTATTTTCCTTTTGCAGTTGTTTTTTCCCGTATCTGGGTTTCCATTTATGTATTCAGACCATTGTTTTCTGATATCTCTGCCAAACCAGACAACTGACCTGGTCACTTTGCTAGACTAGCAGTATTTTTTTATTAAATGGGTTTTATACTTTTTATATTTCTTTCTTGTTAAAATAACGGCGATATCTCATGCTCGACAAGGATTTGAAAATTGCTTTCTATAAAAAGAACTTTAGATCGTCAAAATTCCTATTTTTGTTGGTGCTTCCTTACATCAAGTTCTACTTCAGCTTTTTCGTACTCAGTTTTCAGAAGAAACAGCTTATACTACCCCTGAACGTAATATGGACAGACAGATTGATATATTTTCTAAAAAATATGTATTTGGTGTAAGATTCCTTTAATTAACTACTGCTTTCATTAGGAGGATAATTATTGAGACTTCAATTATAATCCCAATTATTGTATTTTGTTAACCCTTAAATATTTGCTTAGATGCTTACGATTTAATAAGTTAATGACTGCTAATTAACATTTAACATTTTTTATATCCGCTGAGAATGAACGAATTTTTAAAACCAATTTTATTATTTATATATTGACTCATTAAATTTTAAGAGGATTTTGCATGCGTTATAGTTATTAGTGGCCGTCATACGCGAATCCAGCTGCGACAATAATGGTTATTACATAAGAAATAATATAAAATTGGTAGTGATGTACGTGCTGCGGCCGATTAAGTGAATAAAAAATGCCCGGAATGGCTGAAGGGGGGCCCAGGTATCCGATTGTTTCCCCTGCCGTTCACAGCGGAGCGCTTTTGTTTTAAGGTCCCGCCACATGGGGCACAGCAGTATTATTATACTCGTCGTCGTTATCATCGTCATCATCAACATCCGATCTCTTTCAGACGGAGAACGGTCCACTGCGCGCAGCATAAAAATGGAACTTGGAAATCATCGGCAAGATTATCCAGAAAACGGCTATCCTTTATACTTATTAGCATTTCAGTCATACGGTAATCGAGTTGGGCACTTATGGCAGATCATTTTTTAGTTCCAGGTGGTCCCATGATTATAGTATGTATGATGAGATTAATTAAAATTTTCTTGATGACATACAACATAGAATTTGCTGTTTATTAATATTTTAGTACACTACTAAAGGGCAAAACGCTGTAAGTAATTGTGTGGACGAAAGCTCATAGTGATGAACTAGCAGTGTTACATATTTTTAAGATCGAAGCGTACAATTTCGTATAAATTTTAAAAAAGTAACTTTAAGCTTTACACATATCTTGGAAGTGTAACCTCTAACCATCTGTGAGGCCTTTATCCTTTGCTACGTTCCTTGAAGATGCCAGGCACAGCTGTTGTAATAGTGATTGACGTACCTTTACATATTAGTTGTAGGCTTATTATTTTCTGTATTATTTTTCATTTCAATGAACCGTCACATTCATGTCAGCGACCACGTATATGATTAACCGAGGAATAAATACAAACAAAAACGCAGTATGTGTAAAGCTATAAAAACAAAGAAGTATGTGCAAAATAGGTGACATCGATAACGGTTTTGAATAAGGTTTAGAATTCTTTCCCACGTGAATAATTGGTTAAACCAGTTGTAGTCCAGCTAACTTTTAATAAAAACTTGAAACATAAGAAGGACATTGAATCTCTAATGGTTTATTATTTTTTGGTGCTATACCGATATGTTCTTCTAAAAATTACAATAAAATTATTATTAAAATTCTCGAACAGTTGTCAGTTGTATCATATTTCTCGTTCTCGCTTTTTCTACCTTCAAGCGTCAACTGTAGGACCTATTGATTGAATAATCATCATCATAAGGTCGTCAGTCCTAAGAGTGATTGGACACGTACCTCCACTCTTTCCTATCCTAAGCTAGAACAACCCACATCCTTAACTATTTGCGAACAGTAATCTAATTTAGGTCGGCCTCTACCCCTCCTGACTTCCGTTTCTATCTCTAATATGTCTCTGACTAGACCTTCATGTCTGAGAAGGTGTCCTATCAACCTATCTCACCTATTTCTTATTGACTTCCATAGAGTCTCTGTTCTCCTATTTATTCCAATACCTCTTCATTTCTAACCTTTTCTATCCAAGTTATCCTCATCATTCGCCTATAACACCACATTTCTTGGTCAAACGATGAAAGATTTTTCATCAGAAGTACCTAACTTTATGAGCTCATGCAAAGTAAAGTACAATGATATGTATGTATATATGCAGGTAGAGAATGCCTATTAAAATAGGCTTCGTTTGTTAGTTCGATGTGAAATAATGAACCCGCGCTGTTGTTTAGTTAAGCAGAATGAGCGTTTACATTCATTAGGAATCCGATATCCCCCGGCGATAGGAATGCACGACGTTCAAGATTGCTGGTTGGCTATTTCATAGTCATATCTGAGTAAATCGCAACGACAGTATATATCCTAGTGATTGTAGTAGTTTTTAGTGTGGCGTGTAACACTCTTTGCTGATATGAAGGGAGTCTTTGACAGGATAAACAGAAAGAAAAATATCGAGTATAATGGAAGAAAAAGGAATAAATATGAAGTTAAGGAAAAGAATAGAAGACATACGAGGGTGGATTGATAAGTTTCCGGCCTGACCAAGAAAAACAAGGTTTTTAAAAATTTTTTTTTTTTATTTCTCAACATAATCTCCTCCAAGGCTGATACATTTCTCATAGCGGTGTTCCAGTCTATTAATGCCATCTCTATAGACTGATTCGTCAAGCTCCTCAAAATAACCATTTACAGCTTCGATTACTTCTTCATTGTCCGCAAATCTCTTACCGCCAAGCCATTTTTTGAGATTAGGGAACAGAAAATAGTCACTCGGGGCTAGGTCTGGAGAGTAAGGAGGGTGCGGCATCAATTCAAACTTTAGATCGTTGATTTTAGCCGTCGCAACGATTGACGTGTGCGCTGGTGCGTTATCGTGATGAAACAAGATTTTTTTCTTCGCCAGATGAGGTCGTTTAATTTTCACCTCGTGGCTCAAACGTTGCAATAAGTCTGCGTAGTATTGACCAGTGATAGTATTACCCTTTGCAAGGTAATCAATGTATATAATACCTCTTGCATCCCAAAAAACAGTAGCCATAACCTTGTTCGCCGAAAAAATTGTTTTTGCCTTCTTTGGAGTTGGTTCCCCTGGTCCAATCCACTGTTTAGACTGTTCTTTGGTTTCAGGAGTGTAGTGGTGGACCCACGTTTCGTCAACGGTTACGAATCGACGCAAAAATTCGCTTGGATTACGCTTATACAATGACAAATTTGCGGTAGAAATGTTTTTTCGAATCAATTTTTGGTCGACTGTTAGCAAACGCGGCACCCATCTTGCACAGAGCTTTTCCATATGCAAATGTTGGTGCAAAATATGTTGCACACGTTCATATGACATCTTACAGGTCTCAGCTATCTCACGCACTTTCAATCTGCGGTCTCCCAGCACTATTTGATGAATTTTTTCGATCATATCTGGAGTTGTGACCTCAACGGGGCGTCCTGAGCGAGGCCCATCAGAGGTGCTCACACGACCCTTTTTAAACTCGGAAACCCACTGCTTAACGGTTGAATATGACGGGGAGGATGTCCCCAGTGTTGAGTCCATCTCTTTTTTAATTTCCTTCGGCGTTAACCCCTTCAAATAAAAGTATTTGATGACAGCACGATTTTCCTGCTTTTCCATTTTTACGAAAACCACAGAGGCGTCTTGTTCAGCGTGCTGTCAAACCTACACTAGCAAGGAGATCGGGCTGAAACTATAGCTACAAGCTATCCAAGGATGGTACTATAGAATGTCACCTCAAGGTAGGCCTAGTGGCGTCATCTCTTGGTTAGGCCGGAAACTTATCAATCCACCCTCGTAGATATATGAAAGAGCAAGTGAGAATCAGTGAAGAAATTTCTGAAAAAATTAGCACGATTAACGGGGTGAGACAAGGATGTCCCTTAAGTACAGCTCTTTTCAACTTAGCTTTTGTGCTAAGATAGAAAGAGAAGAAACAGGGCGATAAAGTGCGAAGAAAAAATTCGAAAAGAGGGAAGCAATCTTTTAGAGATAGAATTTCAAAAAAAAATCCTTCCTTTCTTAGTAAATCCGTAGAATACTGACCGAATACATCCTAAATCCAATGATTAAGGTGGTGCAATACCTACCAGTCAGTGGCCTGATGGGTCAACGATAATATTTTTTAAACTGATAGGCAAATGCACCATCTAAGATGTAAATTGCCCATCTGTACCGAATAATAAACTGAGATGCGAAGCATCAGAATGCAAAAGCTCGTGGACGACGAAGAGCACAACTCGGTGGCGACAGGCAGGCAATATTTTACGCATACGTTTTGTTGTGTTGACGGTCAGTCGTCGGTTTTCGTTTCTAACCCTCGAGCGTATAAGGCGAATATTGAAATAAATGATAATCATCTCATTACAGATTCACGTTCGCGATCACGTTGGTAGTTTCAGGCTGCTCGCGGAGAAGAATTAAAAGAGAGAAAACAAGCCGATGATGCACAGTTACATACTTAGTAGGTAGGCTGATCGGTACGTAAATTGTTGAATCGGTTTTCTGAACGATTATTAATAATAATATTTTGCAGACCACTTGCGAATGCATTCATAATATCATTTCGTTTCTACTTGTGAGACCATTATGCAAATGTCTGTAAAATCTGTAGTCATAAACTTTTTGCAAATAAAGCACTGTATCACAGACTATTCAAGAACTTCCTGTATTTATTTATTATTTCATTACTAGTTTTCTCTGACGTTATGATGAAAATATAGCAGACAGAAAAGGTTAGAAATGAGACGGTGTAAGATAGATTAGGAAAACAAAGAGAACTAAACAAGTTAATAACAAAAAGGACATGAAGGATTAGTTCGGGGCTGAAATATGAGTAAGGAGGTGCAGGGATATATTTAGATTATATTAGTGATTGCAAAAAGTTGGGAATGTGGGATGATCCAGTTTTAAGGAAATTCTGTGAGCAATTTTATTTTCGATTTTGAAATCTCACGCTGTCATATAGTGGCGTACAACCGAACATATAAGTACCCATGAAGATGCCCGCGGGTTTGGACGTCTCCCGTCCGCGCGTCCACACAAGGATACCGAAAGACGTCCAGATTGTGGAGCATATGTGTGTAAGGACAGGTAAGGTTGGCGCCACCAGGACCCGCCGCGCCGTGCCGGTCGAAGAAGACCCGGGTGACCGCCCGCCGTGCTGTTTGAGTTCGATCATTCGAAAAGACAACGAGAACTCTGCCACGACGACTATACAGACACGCATCATAATCCCATAATAAAAATATCTTCTTTCTTTAAGGGAAGAACCAAACAGCATCGTTTGTGAAGAGCAACGGCCACAATTTTTGTTTTGTCGAACATCATGAGCAATTTTAAGTATTAATGACGGTGAAATACAAATCTTCCCTAACAATGTAAAAGAGGATGGATAAATGTTATATACTAAGGGTTTGTGGTATCGTCATGCCTCATTGACAACGATACCAATTTGTCTTGTGGACAGTTCAACTATTTTTTCTACAAAAATTTACAGTACCAATATAACACGTAAATGCGTATTGATGAACTGTCCAAACGGAATCCCCTTTTCAAATATTCCTTTTTTATTTAAATTGTTTGTTTGCGTCGTCCACGCGTCAGTCGCGAGCTTTCGTGTAGGTGTCAAAATATCACGGGAGGGAGCTCTCATTGTCCACTTAGCATCCACTAAAACTGGTCGGCAGGTCGGTAGTTGTTGGCAAAGTAGGTGGAATACAAATAATGGCATTGTTACCTTTTCCGTATTTCTTTTACCTTGCTCTTGTCGGACAGCCGTGAAATTTGGGAACTGCTGGAACCCCTCCGTTCGTACGTTTCGAAACGGACTCTCGTTGTCCCCGCGGGGATCTTCGTTGTTCACTGTTGGAGCTCATTGTGCGCACGTCAAGACGTTTCCAACTAAGCCCCGTAAACTATCTTTATTATGGCGTTTTTGTTGTTTGTTATGGCGCAAGGTAGAATAGAAATTGAAATTTGACGCAATTTAATGCTAGATGATGGGGCGGTGGCGCTTGATGGGTCGATCTACGGGTGGACATCGACAAGTTCTTGGAATACTTATATTTTTTTCAGGAATATCATCAGGACCATGGTATCGACTACTTTTCTATTTTAAAGCGCCCCGTACAAAGAATGCATGCATATACCTGAATAAATCACAGCTTCTGTCTTCTTCGTATTTTTTAGCCTGTTAAGGATATGCTACATGCTGATATGGGTAGCGGCAGTCTGTGGGCGGTCTTAATTGTTAAATTATGGAAAACGAGGCCCATTTTTCAGTACTTTACTATGTAAATGACGTCCAACAAAATCTCTGAAGGTAAAACAAACAATAACGCCACCGTGCAGTGACGACAATCATTGTTCAAGAAGTTCACTAATTATATGCGCTTATATTTGTTAGTTTTCCTATATAAACAAACAAAATAAGACTATCAGGCGCTCAAAGTGGTCCTACTGGAGGGGAAAATTACCCTTGTCGCGAAACATGAGGTTATTCTATTATCTCAGTCTTAAGACTGGTTGGACATGCACTCTTTCCTATTCTAAGTTAATCTTTTAGCATTTTCCTAAAACTAGAACATACCACATTCTTAATTATTTGTGAACAGTTTGGGAAATTCGAAAATTTGAAGGATGTGGGTGCTCTAGATAGTTTTAGGGAAATGCGAAGATTAGCTAAGGGAAGGAAAGAGTGGAGGTGCATATCTAACCAGTCTTACGACTGACGACCTTCTGATGATTATGATGAGTAATCTAATCTAGGTCTACCTCTACTCCTCTTAACTCTTGTTTCTGTTTCTAACATGTCTCTAACCCTTCATGCCTGAGAAGGTGTCCTACCAACTTATTACGGCTATTTCTTAATGACTTCCATATAGTCCTCTGTTCTCCTGTTCTTTCTATACCTCCTCATTTATTTGCCCGTCTCTCATCAATGTTTCGCACTGTACAGCGCCGCGTTCTAGACATACACCTTTAATAATTTTTCGAATTTCTAAATTAACCGTTCGCGAACATAGAAATTACTTTTTTTTTGTTAAAGATGGGAATCCATTTCAAGTATAATACATATTCATTAATTCATCCATTTATGGTGAGGTAAATAAGTCCTTTCATTTTTACCTCAATTGGTCTCACGGTACCTCCTTATTAAGGATCCTTGTTAACAGGTCATGTGTCAATCCTATTAATTAGATAAACTGATTCACTAATTTCTTTGAAGAATTATAAGTAAAACGCCATTTGGAGATGTTTTATGTACTAAAGGACCAGAAATCATTTTGTACTTATTTCAATAATGTTACATCCTGTTGAATTCTAATTTGTGTGTTTCAACGCAATGGTACGGCAGAGAGCGCATCGGTCTTTCGAAATATTTATTGCCCTTCTTGTTTTGAGTTATTACGGGTATGTGACCGCAGTGGTTTCGGCTGATTTTTGATGAAACGTAAGATAAGAGCTTGTGGAAGGAATTCTCATTAAAATTCGAAATACTTAAAATACTCCACCCGGCCGGGCCGTCGACTATGAAATAAGGATAAACATTCACTTACTCTGGAATATTTTATACTCACATCAGTTAAATTGTCACTTTAGGTAAATATTACAACTATTCGAACTTTTGTTGTGTGTTGTTAATACAACTAAAAACTAATTATTAGTTGACTGAAACAATTATTATTATGGAGTTTAAAGTCAAAATTCTTCGTTAGTCCTGGCTAATCAGATAAATCTTTTTTTTTAATATTTTTGTTTATTTAAAGGATTGTTATTTAGTATTACTTTTACTATTTTAATATTAAGTCCTGCAAATTACACATATGGAAAAATTTTCTTAAAATAACAACCGATATTCCTCTTTTGCTCCTATCGAATAGATATTTCTTTAGGTACATTGGTGTTGTCCTGATTCGGGTCAAGTAGCGAATTTTTTCAGAGGTCCTTCCATTTAGCTGGCAACTCCATCCGACGAGGACCTTTAGGACACCATAAATTCACCCCTACTGGCCGCGAAAGCCTTTACCAATCTTTCTTTAGCTATTTTTTAATTTGTTACATCGCTATTGATAATTAAATATCAATTAATAATCCGCTTTAGGTCCTTCGCTTTTTGGTTTATTAAATTTATTCAGGTTAGTCGGCTGAACCGTTAAATATTTCAATGGGATGCTCAAAATCATTAGGAAGACAACATATATACCTGCCAGGACCAATACAGGATTAATAATAACCCTAAACGGAAGCCGTCCAGCTAGTTACAAACGTATGATGAAGTTATTGAGCCATCCTATTAGCCAAAAGATTGGAAGGTCGGGCAAAATATTTACACAATCCTCGTAATATAGAAAAATGACATGAAATTAGGAAGGGACCACCCGTGCAGCGAAACAAACTGTTCGACCCACAGCGAGCATTTTCTTTCCTGTTCTTTTTCTTTCTTTCATTCATTCTTCCTACCTGCTGATGTGGTGCATGATACTTTCTGTTGGCGGTAAATTGCGAACAGTCTGCCTTGATAAATAACTATACAGAGTGTTCGTCATTTTCATCTCATTACCTACTCATCGTTTAAAATCGTTTTGACTATCATAAAAACTAAATATGAAGATTGGAAACACTTTGGCGGTTATTGTACAACAAACAGAATAGCTCAAAACCCCAACGCCAAAACACGACACTGTAGTTGTCCGAAGCACCTGAAGAAGGTAACTTTGTTACCGAAAAGTGCTTCGGACAACTACAGTGTCGTGCTAGCCAAAATACCTCTCACCCACTTCCGATTTTTTGGAGAAACAAAAATCTAAACCAAAAACTGCTACTTGAAATACTATTTGAAGTAATTGGAAAATTAATAGGAATTCCTAGTAAGATGGGATATTATTACGACATGTGTGACAAAGGCATTTTGAAAAAAATAAATAAATCAATTTGAAAAATAAAAACACCTCGTACATAAATACGGTAGATATCAAATGACGAAGATGATACGTTGTCGTCGTGGTGGACCGACAACGTCGAGAACCATTCGATGATGGTGCCTTGGTGCGGGCCAGCAGACCCATTATGGGCCGCTCCTCGTTACTCTAATAAATTGGTGGGTGGACGAGGGACAGGCCCAGCGGTGAGTACAACAAGCGTGACCTCTGCCAAAACGGTTTATTCTCAGACATTAATCAAATTCTTCCTCGTTATCTTCCGTTTGTATCTACTACTCGCATTTAAAATAGACGGGAGCAAACTCGGGCGCAAATGCATGGATCTTTACATAGGTTCTGTACACGAAGTTATCATACAAATTTATCGTGATCGGCGACAACAGTTTACGTTTTCGAATTTGTGAAACCGTTGGGTTTAATTTCGAATCTTTTGAGGCAATCCCGACTCCCGAATCTTGCATCAGGGCAAATTAACACCAAGTTACATGTGTGGCCATTCGTAATCATCGCCTTTCGTCATTCAAATTATACAGTGTGCTCTTTTTTCGTGCAAAGCGTGAGTGGATCCTGTGAGCCAGGCGCTTGCAATTAATTTCGAAAACGAAAGCCGTCATTTTGCGCTCACTTTTATAATATACGGGTTTCAGTTGGGTCGAAATCGAAATATCTGTAGGTATGCTATTTCTCTCCTCGTCTTTCAAATTGGACGATCGGGTTGTCTAAAACGAGACAGAAACACGAAAATGGTACGGTAGAGTCCTCGTCCACGTCCTTTTCGTCTTCTTCTTTCACGTTGTGTCGACATCGTGATTGGCGTACACGCACGCAAATCCTTTCGCTATAATAAGTCAGCGTGATGGTCTGTTGAACGAAGGGGCCTAATAACAGTTCCCGAGCATTTTAAATATTGTTTATTTAAACCGCCACCTGCCATGAAATGCAATCGTTTTATTTTATTAGGGCAGATAGAAACTTAGTGGATTTTCACTACTCTTGTAGAAGCAATGAGAAATGTAAAATTTTATTCCTTCGCAAAAGTAAAAAACTTGACAAAATATGAGGTAAATGGTTTTCAGAATTAAGACTAGGTATACTTCAAACAAATGGGGAAGGTCCCAGGAGCACTATGCGGAATTTATCTTAAAATTTTCAGACTCATGGGCAGTAACTAATAAACTAAATGTCTAAAATATGCTGAAAACAGCGGAAACAGTTTTAGTAAAATTTCTGGTTGAAATATGTTGAGTCTGTGTACGTATTGTATAAGCAAAAAGGCTGTAGCAATATAAAAATTATTTTTGCAATTGAAATTTACACAACAAATTATTAAAATGTTCCTTTGAACCGTAAAATTTAATTAGAAATATTTGTATTTGCGTATAATAAATACGTGTTTCTTAAATTTTAATTGAGAAAACGGTAATTAAAACTGCCGAACCTTTACAAATCTTTTTGGTTTGAGAAGAATAAAAATGTTGACTTGTATTTTGTAGTTATGCAGTTGATTGTACATCTTCACAATTTGTACACCTTATTTTATACTCATTTATAGGATTAAACATTTGAAAAATCATATCGTTTTTCAATGTTTCAAAAATGCAATCAAAATTTATTTCTCACAAAATTAATTAATATTATTGGTGAAACTAAAGAAATTTCCTAAACACGCGGTATATTATATTGAGGTGGGAAGCGGGAACGAGACTGGCTTGTAAAGACTCCAGTTTTGATTCCCGCTGTTCAAAAACTGCTTCTCGTACTACACGTTTTTGCCTTTCGATGGGAAATGTACACATAAATCATTCCCGAACGTACCGAAATCAAACGGTCAATTTTTGATCTATACTCCTATAATCATTCAGTCCGAATGAAACATACGAGACGTCTAGATCGATGGCTGTAATCGATATCTTTTATGAGACGTACACTCGTTCGATAAGAGAAAAATGTACCTAATACATATATAGAACATCCTACTGTCTTTGATTTCTACTCGATTTCAGTTTAATTTTTTAAATGAGTTGGGTGGCCGCTTACAGAAAGGGCAAGAATTCGCGAATGCATACGAGTACGGGGATTGAAGATTAAGTAAGGGAATGTGTAGTTTGCGTACGTGCACAAAGCTGTATCCGAGGATGAAGGATTCCTTTTCTCGGCTCCACCTCGAGCAATCTTTTTCAATTAGTTCGAAAGAAGACTATCAATTATGGTAAAGCAGGCAGCGGGCAAACAACGGCCCGGGGCCGCAATCCATACGGACCGATTACCAGCATAATTTATAACATAATTACAGGTCGATTGTGACAGGGTGTGATGGTAACTTTTAGCGGTGGTAGTGGCCCGATTCTTGGTTGACAGTTCACTATCCAATTGGTATAGTCATTACAATATTATTGTTTTATAAAACTACCATTCGGATATATCGCACAGTTTAATAAGGGTGTCATAATTGTGGAAAACAAAAAAGATATATTCTAGTGGACGCACTGCAAACAACTTACTTTAATATTTCCAAAAATTCTGATCTATTTTTAAAAAGCTTTCTAACGATATCCCACGAGAATGTTTTTCCTAAATATTCCGATTTAATTTGTATAAATGCCTGGCAAGTAATTAAATATTTCTGTAATTCCTAGTTTTTTGGTGTTTTCTTGACATTTATTTTATTTTGTTATCATATATATAAATACTAATTCAATTATATATTCCGAATAGGTCAATCTAATAAAAAGCGTTTGATTACATGAAAATTAATTGGAAAAATACGAGAAAAGGTTTTTCATTGCTTTATTAACTGCGTATCTGCAATAAATTGAGACTGTTGAGATGGTAATTTTGTAATAATTAACCCTGCCCATTTAATAATAGCATTATATTGATTTACACATTTCTCATTACTTAAGAAATAATTTGATTAGTTTAATTGAGAAACTGATTTATCGCTTTTTCGTTTTCATTCGATTGCTAGCTCCTTTCAAATTCAAATGCTCGTCCATGGAAATTAGCCATTAAGAAGCAGACAAACAACAATAAAATTAATGCAGCCTTTATTACGGCAATAATAGTGATAATGATTTATCATAATTGTAATTCAACTACAGTCGCGTAGCGTACGTTATCGTTGTCACCAAACGTCACACTTTATTTTTATTCCGACGAAAAGCTTTAAGCGATTGCATTAAAATTTTAAATGACCTTATTTAACCAGGGAAAATCGACAATATACTTAAAAAAATAAAATCATTTTATTTCTTTTCAATTCGAGTGTGACTCGCGTCACTAAAATTCAACGTATGATCGCTTGAGTTTCCTTTATACTGGTACCTTTTTTGGTACGGAGCCTTTGATACTGTACGACGTATACTGTTTCAAATGTTACCAGTGTGCGGCGCCCCTGGTTCAGAAATTTCTACCGATGGAAGGAGGAGATGAAGGGGTTCATGGAGGCATGCTCCTCGTACCTCGTGCACGTTCGTATGTCTGCTGCCCGTGATTTACCGACGTTTATAAGACTATACGTATGCAACAGGTAAATGGCCTCCGGGATGTATCACATATTTATTCATTGCTCATAAGTACCTCTGGATTATTTATTCTTTACTTTTAATTCTATTTGCTAACCGCCCGACCGTAGACTTAGTATAATGTTGAAGGATCTACGTGGAGTTATTTAATACGAAGCAGCAGGATTTTAAATTATAACGATATAACTCGAGAAGACCCAAATAAATTATTAGAAGAACTAGCTCAGCCTAATTATAGCAATCTCCCATATCGTAATCTAAGCCCAAGTAAATTCATACGCCAATCTTCTCTCAACACTTTTAACACGTCAAAAAATTGGTGATTTTTAACGAAAAATTCCGATCTAACGACAATAACCTAAACATCCAGGGCATGACGTTTAGTTTCACTCTTTTATTAAAAGTTTTAATCGTCTGCAATATCCAAAATATCCTATCACAAATTTCCTTTATTAGAAACCTGCCTACGCTATCAATTTTTCTGCTTTAGATTATGCATCAACAAATGAAAAGCCTACAGACGTCTCTGCTGACTTCACTATTACTGAATTACCACTCTACTATTTTAAATAAAAAAAGGACTTCATTTTTATGCACCACCTTCCTTCAATTAAATATGGTAATAATGCATTTGAGTGTTACTGAGAATTTAAATTGCTCTAAATTTCCAACATTAAATGCAGGCAACAAACAAAGTACAAGTACCTACCTACATTAAAAAGAATAAAACTAGAATTGCTTTGCGGTGCAATACGTTGCAGTTTCGTTCATTAACATTGCTGTATCGCTCGTTAAAAATTAAAAATATACCGACTAATGTATGCAAATTTGTGTTTGTTTTTGTCCGAGCACTCCTCGCTTGTCTCAACCACTTTATGCTCGCATAAATTAAATGCCACTTTTCAATACACACAACCGCGAACCGCCGATATGCAATGTACAGTCGGTATTCACAATATTGAGCATTCTAACTCGAATAAAAATACTGTTTATACAATAAACAAAACACTAGATTTTTTAGATAATAAAATCTGTTTCATACACCAAGTACATACATATATTTAAAACGAAAAATTGCCAGGTGTTAAAAAACTTACCTTTTCGGAAAGGGCCATACATCACAGAAAAACTTACCATTTGATATGTGAATGCAAACAATCTGTTTAAAGTTGGCCCTTCAAAAGAGAAAGAGGAAAAAGGGAACAAGTGAAAGAAAGCACAACTGTCAACCGTTCGATCTGGAAACCTTAATATCAGCGATCCCTAGCATACAACTACATTCATACGCAATACACATATTTGTAATGGTTGTTAATTGTTCCCTTTATATTTTGGAGAGTTTAATAAAAGAGAATTAAGGAATCAAATGTTGCGATATCGTGTTCAGAGTTTTTTGTATGGTTTATACATTCCTTGTTCCTGTTACCATACATGTATAATGTGTGCATAGCCATTATACGTTGCTTATTGTTAATAGCTGGGTATAATAGGGTCCGATCAAGAACCTGTCTGGGTTACAACAACGATCGATGTTATCGTTTCGAAGTTTACGACTTCTCCAAGTAAAAAAATTCATTAACAACTAGATACCTAAAATTTGCTGACATTTTTGCAGTAAAATGTTGCACTATTAAAAGAGAAATAGTACACATAATAATTGACACTAGTAGTGCACTTGGAAATAAAAATTGAAACATGAAAATATTAATAGTACTAATACGTCGATCTAAAGTTAAGAGTAAATACAAATGAGTAACTGGGTGCGTAAAGATGTAGACGTGGTGGGCTAGTTAAACAAACGGTATATATGAGCGTTTGTGCTTACCCCCCTGGGGGTACCGTGGCGACGGCAGTGTCCGGTACGCGCGCTCTTTACTCTGCTCCCCCAGAGGGTCGACCAATTATCCGGCTGCCCGTGGAGAGACCGACTCCACGCTGGCGCACCTCACCGCAGAAGGAATGTATTTTAAATACTTGTAATACATACGTGTATCGATATATACTTCTTTTTAAACAAGCTCATATAATAAACAGTCGATACAGGATGATACATATTTTTGCGTTTTTCGATTCACGATTCATCTTTGAATAAAATGCAAAATTAAAAACTTATTAAACGGAATGAACATATCGAAATAAAATTTCAAATTCATGCAACTAAATTGATTTCGAAACATTTGAGTCAAGCAGTCTTTATCTAAATTTAATTGCATTGAATAGGCCAGACAGCGTTACAAAACGTGGCACTCCAGTTATACTAATAAATGCAATTTTTTAATTTTAATGTCTTTTTAGTTAAAAAGATCAAAAAGTAACAATCAGCAAAAGGGGCATATGCTTTTAATTTAGCAAGTATTGTATAAAATAAAATCGTTTTCTTTTTATTTACCTTGATGTACTTTAATATTAATATTTAAGTCATTTGCTATATCCAAATGCAGACAACGTATCGCCATCTAGTTGCTACCGAAGTAATTAATAAACGTTCTCAAGAGGTATAAAACCTAGCTGTAATATTTAAGTACAGGCAGTATACCGCCATCTAGTTGCTACTGAAGTACTTAATAAACTTAATAAACGTTCTCAATAGCTAAAAAACTATTTAAAATGTGCCTGTACGCTAGTTAAAAGAAACTTTAGTATTTTCAACTTTTCCAATTAATATATTCATATTTGCAGACCTCCAAAGAAGCACGTTTCAAAAATAACCACTTAAAAAATGCAAAAGTAACTGGCACTTACCTCTGTGTCGATCTTTTTGAATTCCTCGTCCTCTTCGTCAATTTCGAAATAAAGTTCGGCAGTGGTGATTGATACCATTCCGTTGGCAACTACTCCGGGCGCAATTAGCTTAGCTTTGGTGCTGATATTTACTGGACCTGCCAAAAAACAAACAATTACACTTCAGACATTCGCAGTTCACAACATCAAAGCATAACACGAATGTCGAACATGTGTTTGTTATTCCATTCTCTTGAGATCGTAGGTCAAAACACTCACCCGTTAGATCCGTGTCCAACTCCCTATCATCTGACATGAGTTCCGCATCATCCATCAAGTCAGTTGATTGTTGCATTTGTTGTTGTTGCTGTTGTTGGTTTCTAGTGGCTGCCAATTGGGAGTGAAATTCTTCTTGAGCCTGTAAACAAAACCAAATTTTGAAATCTAGGCTCAATATTACATAAAGGTGAATAGATTTACCTGAAGAATAGCATCCTCCGGCGCTCCATGTTCAATTGCTGCTTTAAGGGTAGCTTCAGGGTGCGTTGAACCCAAAGGATTGTGAACAAATCTTTTTCTACGCCGTGCATCATCTTCCCAAGCATCGAGTTTCCAAAATTCATTTAGTCTGCAAGGGATTAACAATTTATTGCGTTAAACAATTAAAAATGTGTCATAAAACAATAACTAAGATCTATCAGAAAACAAAAAATAATATCGAAAGTTAATTAACTTACTGGGCAGCCACTGGATCCATGTATCCCCACGCTCCGTGTTTATTCGACATAATATTACGAACTTTTTCTAAAAGTTTACTGGCAATTACATTGTCCCTTCTTCTAGCAGCAGTTATTAGATGATCACACATTCTTTCTTCTTCTTTTCTATCCAGTAAGGTTTGAGCACATTGAGACTAAAATAAACAATAAATTTAATTTAACATGCAAAGACCAACATTTTAAAAGAAAAACATAGTTTTTCAATTTTTAGCATTAATTTTTACTAGTTTTTATAGTAAGCCATATCATAATAGTCAAAATACATACAAAATACTGAATCCTCTTACCTCAAAATCGGCATGTTTCAGAACGTCGTCAGCTCTCATCCTGTTTAGTATGAACTCAGCCTCATTGGCAACTCTTACTATATGATCTTTCATAGCATGTGAAAGAAGCCGTCCTTCGTTGATTAGTTCTATAAATGCAAGTCCTGCGTGCTTCTGTAGCGAATTTTGCCATTCTTGAGAGCACAGCAACATTACTAATTCGACCACCGAAGTACTGTTCTTGAAGGTTGTTAAACCCTTTCCTTCCATAAGCAGTTCCTGACCGTGTGAACCGACTAATGTTTTGGATAGGAATGGAGCAAAGTCGACCATTATTTCGCGCAGAAGAGGACAAACTGACCCCAATGCCATTTCCAACTTTTGTGTCAAAGATGCTTCGCGAGACGGTGTTGGAACTGAGATGTGGTCTACAACCAGATTATTCATTGTCAAATCTTCAGCTCGAACGTGACTAGATGTTTGGATTATATTTTCAGGGACTCGAACCACCGAGATGTTGGAATGAGGTTTATCACCTCGCTGTTCCATTGTTTGAATATTACCCTCGATATCTACATGACCATGGGACGCATTACGAACATTCCGCGGATCTTCTTTACTGGGAGTATCTGAATCTTCTTCATTTAGATTAATATCTGTCCAGTTTTCATCGTTCGTTTTATTATCTTCAATTTCCAAACTGGGCTCTACGTTGTTAGTTTCAGATGATTGCACTGATCGCGTTTCTTCGACTGAATCAATGCTCTAATGAAAAGAAGGTTTTTTTTACATTCATATTAAATAATAAGGAGTGAGCTTTGTATTGTATTTTTGGGTATATAAGTGACCTTTTCTGTACATATCTTATTTACTTCTCAGGTTAACATACTGTTTTATTGTGTTCGTGAATTAACGTTTGTAAAAAATATATTATATAATAAGAATTGTCTCAACATAATTACTGCATTAAATTTTCTCAAAGAATTGCACTTCTATACATTCTACGGAGCATGCCGTTAATTATTATACAATGCAAACACACACATGACAGTAAAAAGAACCTGAAAGTAACTATACACACAAGAACTAACTAAAACTTGTATTCTGCTATCAGCTTATTCTCATTTAGACATCGGCATTACAATTGTATATAAACGCGGTAAGATTGTGTCAGTTAAAAAACACTGAAGGGAATACAAGTTTCCTTTTTATGAACAAGAAACATGAACGTGATGAGTACAATTTCAAGTATTATAGGATGCTAGAATAATGTGGTTTAATTTAATAATATTTACAAAAACTGTACTTAAAACGATCAGGTTTAATAGCGGAAATTACCTTCCGAGCACGAATATTTTCGTGAGTTCGAACATGCTTCGTTCCTTCCAGAGAATAATCTACAGTTACAGAGTACCCACGTCCGAGAGAGGGCCGCTGCCTAGAGCTAACCTGTTAAGAGCGTGCCCAGTGCATGTTAGTAATATGTTAGTAACCATAAATAAGTCAAGTATTCGTAGCGTATATTAATTATTAAAAACATACTACCGTTTAATTATTTTATTACTCTTTGTGAAACACTCCAAAAATAAAACAAAACTGTCATTTAAATGTAAATTTTCAAACACTCAAAAGAAAATTAGTCAAACGGTTTACATTATCTTTTTTATTTTAGCAAATACTTTTAAGTTAACCCCCCCCACTTTAGAAAACGATATTTTGTACAGTATAAAAAAATAACGATAATTAATATTATAAAAGAACTTTTTATGTACATAAAATACAAGTTAATTTTTTCTGATCAAAGTTAAATGTATAAATTTTAATTCATTATTTATGTAGAAAGTCTAATGAAACACCAACATGCAACAGATTTACGATAAGATGCAGTATTAGAATAAATTATGGATAGTTATCAGGCAAATGCCACACACGCATGCTTTTGTTGTTGTAACAAATATAATTAGCAAATTATCGTAAAAATACATTTTAGTATCTTATGGTTCAATGAAATACACAAACCTTTATTGAGGGAGGACCAGAGTCAAGTTCGTGGTCTTGTAATGTTGCGGAAGTGTTTTCTTCCATTACATAAGCAGTGATTACTTCATAATCTACCTCTTCCTGAGGCGATCTTGACGCTAAAACCACAAAAAACAAAACGTTGTAACCAACTGTATAGATTGGGTTATTTTTATGCAGTTGCTACATTTTGTAAGCTGCCAATCTTTTTTCAATGTGCTGAACATAAAAATAAAAGCTAAATAAAGACATCCAGTAAAAAAAGGATAAAAAGGTTCGTACCAGAGCGAAAACAAAATAATTGCCGAAGAAAAAGTGACATGCAGTGCATCAACATTGATAAACCACAAAAAACGGTAATTATATGACGCATTCTGGAAAAATCTATAAATGAAAAAAGAATATCGGGGGAGTGAGTGCATCACTATAATCACAATTTTGATCATCATTCCGAGAGAAAGGCAATTCTTTTTACCTTGATCTGAGACAGCTGCGTTTCTGTGGTACCGGTGATCGTATTTATGATGGTTGTAGTTATGGTGGTGGGAATGGTTGTGATTATTGTTATGATTGTTATAATAGTGTTTGGTATAGGAGTGACGGTATCGTACCGCGTAATTATGATGCGCGGTAGCGTTGGGGTGGGAACCTGGGAGAAATTGGGGATAGACGTGGTGCGACCATTGAGGGAAGAGTGGTCTCGTGCTGCCCTCTAAGTTAAACCACAAAGAAACGCATTAATTACACGTACACTTAGGAATACAAGCATAACTTTTTCCAACGTAAAAAAAGTAAAATAGAAGTAGATATACTTTGATGTAACTGTCAAGGCGATACTGTAACTATTTATATTATTTTTTACATTTTAACAAATAAATGCAGTGGAAGAAGGTCTGTTAACAGTCATGTGTTGCAAAGTTTCCTACCCTTTAGATTAAAAATAAATACGAAAAGGTCAATTACGAGGTTTACATCCGCGCAAGGGTACCATGGTACAGAAACATACACAATTTATTGAAAACTAAAACTACAATCATCATTGTAGTTTTCCAATATAGTTTATTTAATCTTCTAAAATCTATATTTTCACACGTCTAGCTTTAATATAGTCAGAAATGAGAAAATAAATGTCTGGCACAACTCCAGAAAAATATCTTAAAAGATGTCATTAAAATTAAAAAGAAATATATTTTTTCTTACGTTAGTTTATACGTGCAAATTATTAGAATATACAGACTACAAGTAATTATAATTCAACATATTTATTCTAAGGACGAAAATTAATGGAATATTTTAATGACTGCAGAAAAAAAAAATATGACAAACCTAAAAGAAAAACGTATCGATCAATTACCGGGATGTAATAATTCATAGAATTTATAATCTAATACTGCAGTGCAACGTGAATGTGATGCATGAAAAAATGATAATGTGTTCAAAAACAAAATGTATCAAAAGCTGTTTCATGTTGCTTTAAGCTATCTGACCTGACGATTTTAAATATTTTATACCATGTAAACCTTGTTGGGTGATATTTATCATAAAAAAAATAAGAAATATTTATTGCCCTTTAATATTTCGCATTAATAGAGGTCCTCCTTACTGAACATGAATACCTTTGTGTTTAACTAAATTTTTATAATAATAATTGTAATTTACTTACCTTGAGGACTTTCCGAGCGATGAGAAGTACCGTTACTTCTTATGGCAGGTGGAGGCGAAGGTGCACGAATAGATACGGGAGGTTCTAAAATGTCTCTATACTTAGAAACCATAAGAACCGAGATAAAATAAACAATGGCTAATGAAAGGAATTGAGCTTGTTTCGTTTCTTCCTGAAATTAAAGCGAAAAGATAATGTAATTACACATACAAAGTAACCGATGATACAACATTAATTTTATTTGTAACTTACCACATCTCTATATATCACTGCCCTTAACCGATTGACATCCATGTCTTGAAGTAACTTTTCAGGATCTTTTACAGGACTAGATTGACTCGATAAACTATCACTTACATTCTGAAACAAAACACAAATTAATTATGTTTAAAATTTATTACTTACAATAACTCAAAGAGGAAATTCGAAACTTACCTTTGGTGAATTTTGCGACTGTCCCCCTCTTATAAACGATTGTAAGTGGGATGCCTTATGGTTCGAATCCAGAGGGGCAGCGTGTGGACGGCTTCGCTCTTTACATTCCAAACAATTCCGGACAGCACAAGTGCATACCTAATTAAATAAAAATTTCCTTCAATACTATTCATACTTTTAAATTTGCATCTAAGGAAACATTAATAATATGTGCCTACCAATCTTAGACACTGACGTAAAATACCGCCGCTTGACATGTTTTTTTCCGCTTCCAACTCGGCAAAGTTAAGAGAACTAGCAAAAATAAGTACATCAGCCATATTCACTAATCTTTGTAAAAAAGATACGGCAACTTCTATGGGCATTCCCTGAGTTGGCTCTATCACATCCAATTCACTCTGAAATAGTAAACAGTAATATAAAATATATTTCACTTAACATCTGAGCTTATTCTGAATTAATCGAGTTAGTATTATAATATAATTACAATATTAATCTGTAGTACTCGAAAAACAGACTAAGATTAACAAATTAATTATTATACACCACATTAATTTGAAACTGTTGTTGTCTAAGATTAGTTAATTATGATAAAACTTACGTTTGGCGACGTGGCGGAGGCGAGAAGTGGCAGGAGTCCCCCGCAAGCTATTATTAGGTTGTCAGCCAGCTGAGAAATCAGATGGACTGTGTTTACCACGAATATTGCATTCTCGCTACTGTTGACAAAATCAAGGACTGATTTGGTAGAATGGCTTCTCCATACTTGGATGTCAGTTTCAAGAGAGAAAAGAACATCGGCCAACAGTCGCTGGTGGATATACGACCATTTAAACTCCGGTATCCGGAATGGGGGACGAGAGGGGCCTGGACTGAACATCGGTCTCGGTTGATTTCCATTGGATTTTAACCGTTTTGAATCGACTATTTAAATATAAGCTATAATTATGGACTGTCAATAACAACAGTTGATGTAAGGAAATATCTTTTAGTGTAATTTCCACTTAAATATTTGAAGATACCAAGAAATAAGTATATCTACTTTTCTCAAAAAGTATTCAAAGACGAAGTTATTTCCTTTAAAGATATCATAAATAAAAGTACTTACCAAAATGTTGGGGATCCACTTGAGTGGACGTCGATGCACTTCGTGGCCTTTTTTGTGGCGATTCTTGATGTAATTTATCCCCAGGTGCATTTTCAGAATTTGATGGTAAACTAATGCGTCGCTTGATCTCTTCGACTTGTTGCTTCCTTTTCGGCGATTCGTCGGCTTGTTTTTGAGGTGACGAAACAACGTCTATTTGTTTATTAATATTATTGTTATTATTTTGATTCGGCACAGCACTATTTTCACTCGATATTTTGATGAGCGCGTGGTTGTTCGGATCACAGATTTGAGAAATTGTAGGAATATTATCTACCGATGGCACATCACCCGTCGCTTCCTCCGCTGTGGTAGCGACATTTTCTTTGTCTTTAGCTTCTACTTCGGTAACGATAGTTTCGGTTTGGGTTTGTGAAGTGTTTTCTAGACTAGAAATATTATTGGACGGCTCTGGTTCCACTAGCACAGCACTTTTTTCATTAATTGGCACAGTTTGAACATCAATTTGATTTTGTGTTTCAACATTGTTATCTTCTTTAGATTTATTATCAGGGGCGCAGTTTTCCGAATGATTGTCTGTTTCTCCGAGAACGGTTTCTAACGGCTTAGAAACCTCGTTTTCAGTTTCAACTTCTTGAGGGTTATCATCTTCTTTGCGTTCGTTCAATTCAGTAGGGGTGAGATACCTTTCGGAAGCGTCGCTGTCAGGAACTTCCTTTTCTGGACTGGGTATTTCAAGACTTACAGTTCGTGGAGATGACTCAGATGGCGATTTTTCTACCAGAACTGCTGATGGGTCTTCCTTCTCTTCTATTTCTTCTGGTCTTTTCTCAGTTCCGCTAATTGTACACACTACTTCTTTAATTGCTTCAACAATTTCCTGGTCTTGAATCACTGGAGATGATCTGGAATGTTGCAAGTCCAATGCAACTTCCTCTATATGTTTCTCTAAAAGTTCTTCCGACCTGCTGATTATTTCTTGTACAATGTGTTCTGAAATTTTAAAATAACAATGCATACTAAAAAATGATTAAGGTAGTAACCATTTACCTAAAACCTTGACCTTAATTTAAATGCTAATTTTTTTTCTTCTTGGATATACAAAATACGAACGCGATCTAATAAAACAACCAATTTCTCCTTAAATTAGATTATTCTAACCTCTTAAGATTAAAGTTTTATAAAACGATAACAAACTTGTATGACGGGAAAAATGGGTTGCTCATAGTAAGTTAAACAAACAAATATCTTTAATATGCCTTACCAACAATTTCAGTCTTTGGATCCTTGTCAGGATCCTTATGGGGACTTTCCAAACTTGTACTACTCCTACTGTTGATTCCGTTACATACGGGTGACAAAGGATCGACCGGTTCCTCTACATCTTCAATTATTTGTGATTTTAAGGGCGAATCTTGGGAGTAGGGCGATTCTTTACCGATTTTAACATCACTATACAAATCACTCGTCCTTGAATCTAACGAGACACCTTCACTATCGTCGTGTTTTGTCAAGTAAGAAGCGGGACTGCCATCTGACATGGGCGAACTTAAGTCACAATGACAGCCTAAATCTTGCTTTTCGGGTTCAATTTCGCGTACTTGCGTTGCTGTTTGGTACCAATGATCCTCTCCTTGATGATGGTAGCCATTGGGAAGGGCGTGTGCAGCAATCTGTTGTTGTTCCCAGCCCGAAATTGTACTAATAGGACGCTGTTGGCGCACCATTGGATCAGTAATATTATCCGTTCTTTGACGTTCATATTGTTCATACATTTGGGCAAATTGAAGCTTAAATTCTTCATAAGAAACCTAAAAAAAATGTTAATATTCATTCATAAGATGTAATAAACTTTCAATTGTTACACCCTGAATAATAAATTACCAAAAGCGTACCTTCGAATGTACAATTGCTAATGTATCGACCCATACTCTCCAGCCTCCGTATTCGTATTTTATGGCATGATGTAGTAACATGCGAAACAGGGAGTAAACCATATCTGAAATTTTCTGCTCTTCCGAATTCTTTGGGTGTATATACGCCATGGCGATGAGCCATTCCTGCCAAACGGACATTTGTAATACAGTTCGTCTGTTTTCACGATTACTGTTACATAGCAGGGTCATATCCGATAAAAACAACTTTTTTACTTCCAAAAGATGATCAGTTTGTTTCGATTGTCGTATAAGAGTGGCTACTACTTTCAGAATCACTGCAAAAAATATAAATTTAAAGGTTTATGTTCAGTGATATAATTACTTTTCATTTCAAAGATAAATAAATTTTGTGTTTTTAACATACACTTATTAGCTACTGAATTATCTGAAACGTTTTTGAATACATAGTTATAACATTAAATTAAAAAAAAAACAACTAAGTTATCCGAATGTTTACCTTATTAAATAACTACAGTAAGTGGAAAAACGTCCCTGTGCTAGCGGGCAATACCCAATTTTCTTCGTATGTACCTTTCGTTTGATACACTTACGATTATATAATACTTACTTGGATTTTCTAAACGGAAATGCGACTCAGGCTCCGCGTGCCTTGTGTACAATATTTGTTGACTAATGTGTTCCGTCATTATTTCATACAGAACATTATACGTTGGCAATGTAAGAGTATTTTCATTAAGAAGTAGACGTTCGGCAAGCAGCGTATACAAATTGAAAGGACTCATTACGTCGTACTTTCTTTTATGAGTGCTTCGACTTAAGAAAAATCCGAGCAGTTTGAGTGCCTGCAGTCGAATCAGTTGACTCTCAGATGCGAGCAGTTTGAAAATTGTTCTAACACCTTGTTTGCAATCAAACGCTGGCACCATTGATGATGGATGCTCTGACATCAAAGATATTAACATTTGGAGGACGTCGTGTAAATTCTCGTCCTTGAAAGATAATAATATCATGGTATACTTATTATAAAATTTTAAATTGTAATTAAAAGTAAAAAAGCCTCTAACTTCTAATTCTCTTTTGGATAATAATAAAAAAAGCACATGTTAGAATATTAAGAATTAATTGTGCACATACGTAAGTATAAGTATAAATAGTTTCAGAAATTAAACTACCTCTTATACAAAATATTTTGAAAAGCAAAGTTGAAACCTACTTCATGTATTGTGGTAAGATAATTTAAGACGCTCTGCAGTTCGTCATCTTTGACCCCATTGCCGATCATAATAAGTTGCTTTAAAAAAAGCAAAATATATGCTCTTATTGCGAGAATATCCTTTTGACCAGGTCTCGGCCCATCTAAAGAACAATTTAATTTGTACTTATTAAAATTATTACAAATCTTCGTAAATTTACCTAAACCTTTGGGCGCTATTCCACTCTTAGCCCTAGGGTTTACCACCCAGTAGTAATATTTCAATGTGTGTACCGTTTGTAGAACAGTTGACACCCTTCTCACGTTCGAGTAAATTTGCGTGTCGCTTAGGAACTCGGTTGCCAAGTACGAGTACAATTTCATCTGTACGGGTGCGGGGGTGTAGATCCATAGAGCGGGGTTGAAAAGTACGTGATCCAACAGCTGCCAGGTCAGGAACGAGAAGCAGAACAACTGAATCAAAATGAATCTAGCTGTTCCCTGCACTTACCCCTTTGATCGTTTTTAACAATAGATTACGAATTTAAAAAAAGACACGCAAAAAGAGTAACGTATAAGTTCTTAAAGTCGTTATCTAACTTACAGCAATTATATAATAATTCGTTCCGAATCTTATATAGAAACATATCCCTTTATTGTAATATTAAAATTATTTCGATCTCAACCTAAACACTCTTAAGATAAAAGAAGCGTCTAAACTCAACAAAATATAACACTTAATCATTTTTCTATTATTTCTGTAACCATTATGTACTTCTTCTTATAATTAAAAATTTTGAAGAAAAATAAAAGTTTGCAAAACTTTAGAATATCTTAATACAAAAGAAAACAAGCATATAAGTAGATTAAACGACATTTAGGAACTTGTGTAACAACAATAATTAAAAAACGATAATAATAAAGACAGCGCCATGCAAAGAAAAAGTAAGTACAGGGCTGCGGTGATTGTGGCAAAGGGTTGAAAAATTTGTGCAAGAAGCAAACTGATGTATGGCGATATTTATAAAAGAACGGCAAGGGAAATATTGTCATTTTTTTCACAAAATAACGAACTTAAGATATTATTCATTGGTTGTATACATAATTGTGCTCATACTCATGCACATGTTCATATAAAAGAATATATTATAGTAAGTATGAGGTACGATTATGCTAAATAAACTGAAGTTGTAACTTTTAATTCAAGCGCATAACAATAATAAATACATAAGCGACAATGTGAGATGTAAAAAGAAATTCATGCTATTTAAACAGAAGCACAATGAATATGTTTTCATAAAATGTAATTCGAAAAGATAAAACAGCGCTTGATATGCCTCACAAAATTGTTTAATAAAAATGTGGTTCATAATTTTATTATCTTAAATATATAAAAATAAGGCAGACTATGTGATCTTTCATTGATTTATTATCATCTTTTTGAATAGTGAATTGTATTTTTGTTTAACCCTTTGTTATTAAAAATGGAGGGCGGATAAGCCCAACCACTACTTTTACGGATTTCGTTACAATTATGTGACAATTAATGCCTCTTAACAAAACTAGAATATGCATAACTTGTAAATTGTGAAGCAGTCAACAAAAACAAAGTATAACAGCAAAAATCATTCTGCTTAGACTGGTGCCGTCAGTTTGCTTAGCCATTAATCGCCTTAAATATAAAAACAACTTAAATTTTATGAATAACTTACCTGCTTCATGAGCAGCTCGCTGTTAGCAGTTAAGCAGGTAACAAGGTATTTGGTTAAATTTAAAAATGAGCCAAGCACATCAACGGTAAGATGATCTCTCGACGATCTTTGCAACATGAAACTTATCACAAGAAATCCGCGGTTTTGTATCATGTGTTGTTGAACCGTTTGCGAAGTTTCTACCAATTCACATATGAAACCCAACAATTTTGAGCTGAAACACAATTAACATTTCTTTTATAGTAAGTATTAATATTAAACCATCTATTGATATAGTAATGTTTAAAAAATTTTAATTATGTATTATTAATGTATATTTGTTATTACAAATCAAAATTAGCATCAGGGAAAAACAAATATGCTGATCAAAGATATAAATTCAGAAATGAAAAAACGCCTTTTTTTATTACTAACTGGTATTTAACTAGAATGTAATCCAATAAATTTGACGAGCCTAAATGTAATAAGATAAATAAATCAAATCTTACCACAAAGTGGGATCTCGTTTGGAATCTGTGGAATCGTTACACTCATAAGGCATGTCCAATTGAGAGAATAATGGAAAGAGGACTTGAATTCCGCCAATTGAATTAAGAGTGCTATGGATGGAATGTGTTATCACAGCTTTCACATCCTGCACAAAATGATCGAAATAAGATAAAGGCTTTGCTGTTTTAACAAATAAGAAAAACCATTATATTTATCTACGAATTGCGAACGTTTTGACTTTTCAACTATAATGTAAATGGGTACAAAGTTGTAATAAAATATATATTTTGATAAATAAAAAGAAAAATATACAAAAAGCAGTTTAAAATTGTAAAATAATCCTTGTTTTTTTGTNAAAAAAAAAAAAAAAAAAGTTAAGTACTATTCAACTCATCAAATCAGACGGTTAAATGAGTTCAAATTACAGCAATGTAGAGTTACAAATGACCTAGTTTTTATAAAACCTTTACTTCACTTATTATTGACACATGAATAAGTTACATTGCATTTTATCCTACTCTATAACAATGAAGAACAGATTTCAATGATACTAGTAAAAATCCGAGGTTAACAACGCCAATTCATGCGGCAATGCATACGCACTCAAATTAATGAAGTGCTACGTGCACTTAACTAGGATAACTGTACTTATCCTCATATCTATTATTTCATTAATTATTTATGTATAAACTTTGATTCCATCGTCATTGCTTGTAACTTTAAACAACAACTTCAACCAATTTAAACAGTAACATTACAATTCAACACTTACCTGTAACATAAGAGCGTGGGGTGTGTGTACGAAGTACGAAACGTTGCCTTTGGGGGCAGACTGTAAGCAAAGCTGGCTATCAGTAGCTACCGGATTGTACATGAACACGATGGCATTCGACAGTTTCCCATCATACAATACCTATTAAATAAAAGAAAAATGACATTCACAAAAGAAACAAGCGTTTTACAACCTTATAAGTAGTTTATTCAATTTAAAACACACAAAAAAGAACACTAAATAAATGCAAGCTGATATAATACCAAGTTATTAGCCGAAGAGTATATCGCCATCTACTGACATTTCATATGTTTGGTAAGGGCTTTACAAAAGCAACTACTTATCAATTCAAATCTACCATGCAGCTTATATATACATATACATATGTGACAGGACGTAATGTTCTTTATTAATTTGGTTTAAGTGCCAATCGCGTACCTTATAAGCTTCTTGGTATATCTGACCTGATAGGTACATACTTTTGTAAGGCCCATGTTAAACATATATACTACAACAGCTTGCTGTAAATACCAGTAGATGGCTATACACTACCTAATGTGACTAAAAATGAAAACATGCAATTTCTAAAAAGTAATTATAAGTACCTATGCAATATAAAAGCTTCCAAATAATAAAAAATAAATAACAGCATTAAAATTCAGAGCTAATTCTATTACCTCACAATCTGATTATTGCATGTATAACAGACAGAAGAGCAAAATAAGGAATTTGAAATGTAAAATAAACAAAAAAATAAAAACGTGCTTACTGATACATCGGTGCCTGGTTGCATGCTACTTGAATGGTCACTGTTTTCACTCACCCTTTTATGATTATCAGGAAGGTTTAAATTACACTCATTTTCAAACCTGAACTGACTCTAAAAATAACAAATAATAAATGTATTACAAGAGAAATATACAGAAAGACAGAACATCCAATACCCTATGCAACCTCCACTAAACTTCTACAATTCGTTTATTTTTTGATATATACGCTAAAGATAGTTATTTTGCCACATAGATTTTTTCGATAAACATGTCCAAGATAAACGATGACTGTATAAGGTATGGTTTACAAAATAAAGAAGGCAGGGGTGACGTTAAACGGTACCTTATATCCGGGCCCAAGCCTGTGCATGGCGCAGATTTGGTGCGTGGTAAGCGCTTCGCTGAACAAATAAATCGCGGACATTTGTCCACAAAACACGCGTTCCTCGTCTAGTTCAGGGGTCGCTCCAATGTAACATTTGTCAAATGGCTGAAAATATTAAACGATAAAGAAACGTTGCATCTATCTTTTAATATTACAAGAAGAAGTGAAGTACATTGTACAAAGCAGAATAAATTACTGTCACGTATTTAAATTCCTTTGCGAACGTTTACTACTTTTATTTAACTATTTGCTGTCTAATTAATACTTTTATTGTTAATTAGCTATCAATTTGCAACTATATGAACACCTCGTCACTTCTTCGCTTTACTACTGACTCACGACAACTATTTATAGACCGGCCGTTTTCTAGAATTTTTTCCAGTATGTCCTCTGGAAACGTGACCTTCTTTGCCCCAATGTATGTTGGGTTGCCTACATACACATGACAATACTTTGTCTTTTTTAGAAGGAATAAGTGTAGATCTTACTATTAGGAATTTTATAACTGCTGTGAGCAGCTTATAAACTTTTCTTACCAGTTCTGAATAATGCATATATAAAATTCTTTTAGACCATGGCACAAAAGCTCCGAATTAAGTTTATAAGTTATTCATAATTATTAATCGTTTATCCAATTAATTAATATGTGTTACACAAAATAACCATTTGTTTTAAGAAAATCTGAATTATACGAAGCTGCAGTTACCTCGTTTGTCGAAACAAGCCAAGCCATCTCGGTACTAGAAGCTAACTGACCATTAACCAAACATTTTATTTCACTTTTTGTCCATCGGTTGTAAATATAAACTATTGCAATCATGTACCACTAAAAATGATAGCAAATAAATTATTAATAACAGTAAAGCTACAGCATCTTTCTATTGAAATAGGAGCTGTAATATACCTTCCTAGGTTGAAATTCATATTTGACACAGTGTTGGAAGCCCTTGCCCTTAATTTTCATAGAAGTTAAAACTAAACAATTTCCTACAAAATGAGCTGAATAACCCACTCCTTTACTAGTTTTGAAACTGCAAACAAAATAAATAACTTAATACATTAAAAACAATTTGCTGCAATACAACTTACCAGTATAAGTACGGCTTTTCCCTTTCTATATTAACCGAATTAATTGGATCTAATCTAAACCATGTAGTGAAAGTAAAACCATTTTCATATGGCCATTTCGCCAACGGTGGAAGAACTATTGCCTAAAACAAAACAGTACAACAGTTAGGTCTACACATGAAATATGTGGCCTGAAATTTGTATTATACCTATATATATTTAATTTTTGCTAATTTCAACTACTTTTATTACTTTCTTAATTACGTTCTTAATTTCGTTGACGTTAGTACCTGCTTCTTAAACGTGTCTATGCACTGCTTTAGTAAAAAATAAGAAGTTATAACCTTAAATAACTACAACTGAAATTTTTTAAAATTAACCCTCCGGTAAACATTATATAATTCTAAAATATAAGCTAAAAACAAACCTTAAATGAAATTCACCATTTTAAAATATTAACTAAATACTGTTCCTGATATTTTAGAGAAAAAAATGATTTTGGTAAATTTTTACGTAACCTAAAATTAGATGAAACGAAGTGCATCCAACAAGGCATCGAGGGTTACTGACTCAGGAATGCAATTTCATTCATTATAATACTATCGATGCATCTGATTGGCTATAGTGACGGCGGCCATCATGCATATTTGTTAAAACTAGGTCAAGTTCGGCACGTTACGCTGAATGGAATGTGTAGGTAAACAAACCTAGGCGCCACTTGTAATAAACAAAGGTATGGGCCACATGCAATACAAATTTAAAAAATGTATAACTGTTGTTTTTAAACCAATTTAGATGCGGTTTTCACCAAAATTTAGAAAATTCAATGACGTTTAACGCTAAAACGAAATACACAAACTTAAATGGTATACTCGATTAAAAAAAATGTTTTACATTTTACCTCAAGTTTATAACAGCCTATATACTGTTCTTCTTCAATCATAACAATAATACTAAGGAAGTTAATTAGAAGGGCAATACATATAATAATATAAATATGTGCTTCAGAGGAAACTTTGCTTACTGAGAAAGGCCTGGGTTGATTGCCTCATTAATTTGCTATAGCTGTTCGATTAATAATAAAAATATGAGCATCTAGCCCATTTTAGTTTATTACAATGCAAAAACAAAGGACTCGAGAACATAAAATACTATCGATAAAATAATTACGTATCTTACATAAATTCTGATCAACGATAACCAAAAAATATGTAATGTTTTACAGATACTATACGAATATTTTATAAGTTACGTATTTGAATTTTATATTCAACCTCGTAAATAGATTTATTTACTAGTTTTTAACACCGTTTCTAGAATTGCCTTTGGGCGAAGCAACCACAATAAATCATGTAGAACAGCGCAGCAATTTACTGTCAACATTACATTGCACATGAAAATGCAGAAATTCGTGTTCACTTTTCGCGTAATATTTAATGCAAAAAGCACTTCATTCGGTACAAGTGCTCCTATACTATGAGATACGAGCATGTTCGCTTTATTTCTACTTACGGAACATTCGCAGTTCTGTAAAATTATTATAGAAAGCCGTTTCAGTTACGGAAAACTAACCTTTTCGACGTTACTAAAATGTCTTCCCTCAGTTGAAAATGAATCTGGCGAATGGGAATGTTTAAAATGTAATAAAACTTGTTCTTTTCTACGGATGGGAAAATGGGTTTACAGTTGTTTAACTTGACAAAATACTGATCAAGTAAACATTTATGAACATGCATTCGCTACAGTAATATGATTGACGAATAGTGTTGTCATTGTGGACAATTACGGTGGCAAAATTTGACGTAAGAAAATCGTTTAAATCCGTAATCGAAATATTGAAAATTACTAGGTAAAAAGAGAAATCGGTCAAAATAATGAACGTGAATGCGGTTGATATAGTTGTGCAAAAACCGGCACCGAAAAAGAAGACTTCGAAGGCCGGTAAAAAACCGAAACGACCAAAAATCAAGGGATCAAAAACGTCCAAGGATCCTCTGAAAGAGTACATAAAGGAGACAACTAGTGAAAAATCAAAAACATTGGACTTACAGAAAGCTATGAAGAAACTAATTAAAAGGAAAGCCAAAGAGAACGAAGATCCAATAAAGCCGTCGTTGAGTAGGCGAAGAGCTATTGGAGTTAAAAGACGCGGACCATCCGGAGAGAAACTTCGAACATTCGGACAGGTAAAGCAGAAATCGTCACTTAAGAAGAAATTCGACGATAGAAAGAAACTTGAAGAAATGCTAAACTTTGCCAGGTATAATATCGCGCGACTTAGTTCCACGGATACGCCAAAATCTCTGCCGGACACCACCCCTAAAACCACAACGAAAACGAAAATAAGAAAGTCAAAAAAAACAAAAAGTCCGACGATAATACACGAATCGGTTGAACCAGCTATTAAAACTGTAATGGGCGTTGCAGCGAAACCCAAGAAAAAAGTGTTGAAGAAGCGCAAACCTGGCGTTGCGAAGCATAGAAGTTCAGATTCACCAGTTGTACCGATCATGACTAACATTGGTAAAGTGCGAGCATCGGCACCTGTTACTTCTAAATTCGAACAAAAAATGTCCACCGTTTACGAAGTTATGGAAAATGAATCTAAGATCAAGAAAAGCGTCAAAGGTGGTGCAAAGAAAAAGGCCAATAAGTCGAAAACTATTCCAGGAGGCACTGCAAAGGTCAATTCATAGAACACTGCTATAAAAAAAGCCGCGTATCTCCTATTGCATTGCTGTTTTCGGTGTACTCAAGAAAATAAAGTGAGTAATATGTTGTTTGATCCTCATATTGATTTGTGAATATCACACAATAAGGAAAAACGTCGAGTAATATCACTTTATTTTTCAATTTCTGAATTATTGTAAAAAGTAGAAGAAATAAATACGGAGTATGTCCTGCCACCAATTAGTTCATTTTAAAGCAACTTTTAAAAATTAAATAATGTTTGAAGGAAATCCAAAAAGATTTCGCAAAGGTCCGCCGTATCCAATATTTACTTTCTTCACAATTTCTAATTCTTCCCCTTATGTGAAGGCCGAAATTTTCTTCTAGTAAGCAATATAGGGACGAAAAGAGTGTTTCTTTTAATCTCATACGAAAAGGTATTTTTGTTTGACCAATATAATTAATTGTACAATTGTTACAAGGAATTTTGTAAATATGTGAATAAGCTCATGCATTATTTTGTTGTTGTTATCCTATAATACAAATTTTCTCCACCTTATTGCACAATACGAAGAAATACAATACATATTCTACTTTGGATCAAATTATTTGCGCACGACCAAAATAAACATACATGAAAATATGTATGTTTACAAATGGAAATTGAGATTTATAAGAAATTTAATAAAACCGTTATTGAAAAATACATGTATATCTGCGAAAGGTAGGCATATCGTAGCAATCCATGCGTAGTTCAAACCTACACGTATTCAATATACGGGCGGCAGCACGAGTGACACAAAAATCATATCAAAAAGCTACAGTTCAATATGAAAATAGGATTTCGATTTACAAATTGCAACAACATCGAATGCAAATAAACTATAGGCAAAATGATTTCCTTTTCAAAAAAGCAATTCTATTTATAGAAAAATATTACTGAAGGCGATAAGCGTTCTAAACATCCTAAATTTATCAAAAAGATATAAAATCTGGATTATTCGTCAGTTTACCATTCTCATTATCAGCGTTAAACGTATGAACAGATGGATTTTGTGAGGATTGAGGTTTCTCCTTTTGAGGATGGGAATTATAAATTTTTAAAACCAAAATTGTGCGAACCCGAATTCGTATTATTACCACAGAGGTAGGATAAGGAAATATCCCTTGAGTTTTGCCGATAATAAATTAAAAGTAATAATTAAAAAAAGTTTAAGGCCTACATCACATAATTCTACCTTCCATTTCGGCTTTAAGTGCTTATTTCAAAGATTCTGAATGATAATTAGGAAAAAATGAGAACAATTTTTTTAATTATGTATAACTGTCATTTAAAAAGTCACTTTTGATGTCCTCGCTCGTGTAAAAGGACGCTTAGGTGTAATAAATCCTTTTAGGGTCTATATAGTAAAAAGAAAACTAACACTACTGGCAACAACCACTAAAAAATATTTAAATCGAACGTGGAGTTTTCATCAGTTGACAAAAACTTTTCATCGTCTTCGTTTCAAACGATGTGAAATAAATTTAATTTACCTTCGCTGACAATTCCATCAATTTCCAACTTTTTAATAAATTCAAGGTAATTTAAATAAGCGAATTGTGAACCGAGTTAAATCGGAACCGAAACGAATTAGGATCAACTCACCGATCCTTTGCGTCCAGGAAAACTGAAGAAAACATCTGGACCATGTCTTTGAGGCATCTGTCTGAGCACGTTCAGGAGCTTTGCCGAATGACGTGGCTG
Source organism: Agrilus planipennis (assembly GCF_000699045.2). Classification (NCBI taxonomy): domain Eukaryota; kingdom Metazoa; phylum Arthropoda; class Insecta; order Coleoptera; family Buprestidae; genus Agrilus; species Agrilus planipennis. The sequence goes on from NW_020438924.1 coordinate 336,929, forward strand.
AAAAAAAGTTGACCTAGATACTTACTAAAGTAATCCAGAAATATTTAGTAGGATAAGAAAGAACGAAAAGTGGAAGTATTTTACTTTTGTAATTATTTTGGGCTTTTTTTCCTGTAGTTTAATTAGATAATTTACAAAACGAGTAAACAAAGTGTTCGAAAATAGAATTTTGATGCAACTGCAGTAATTAGAAACAATATATTTAAAAAGTAAGTATCATAATGTCATTGTTTCACTTATTATGTATAAGCATATTACTAGGTTTTCTATAAAGAAATGATAAAATGTCTGTGAAATTTTAACGGACTTACCCATTTTCCATTAATGGCTTTCATAGCACCAAATAGTAATTTCAATTCTCTTACAGTGATACTGTAGCTTGCCAGTACGCCAAGCATTTCTATGAGCAAATCTAAAACAAAAAGAAATGTTGTTCAAAAATCCACTTTGATGTTAATAAGCATAAATCGGTACTATATTCATTGTTTTTAGGGTGCATTTTCAATCCGTGCTTTCGTTGCTTAAACAGCTACATTTATTAAGATTCAATCAATTTGGAAAACATAAATTGATCCACAGCTTTCAGTAATAACAAATTATACATCGATTGGACATAACTGGTCTTTATTATGAGCTTTTTGTAATAGTGCAATACTTTTTAGCCATTAATATTCATAATGGTATCGGTTATTCTGAAGAAAAACAACGTTTTAAAACACATCGAATAAAACAAAAAACAAAATAGAATAAATTACGATACTTTTGCGATAAAACGTGATTATCGACTGTGAAATCTATTGAACACGTTTGTGTAAATGTGTCGGTAACGTTAGCATCAAGATTTTCTAGGTAATGTCATCCTGCTGTCAGTATTTTACAAATCTGTTACAATTTACATGCGAAAACTGCCTGTCACATGTCGGATGCAATTTAAATATATCCAGAGGTCATTTATCGTGAGACGAATTAACTTGTTACAATTTAAACACGTCCGTTCGTAACAGGTATTCAATTCGGCTCTCTGCTTCTTTAATGTTTTTTTTTGTTCAGTCATCTAACCGTAAGTATCTTCACGAAAACCTTGTAAACGTGGCCTATCACAGAATTTTCTCTTATTTCAATATTAGTTGTCGATTTTGGAACAAACTCTCGATACTTATCCGAGTAATAAAGCCCTCTGGAGACGAATTACCCGGATGAAAGTTCTGAACAAACATCAAGACGAAATGAAACTTTACGTAATCGTCAATTACGGAAGCCGTTGCGAATGACACCAGCGACTGCATACCAAGTGACCCTTATTGTTTTAGACCGAAGCAATTTGAATTTCTCCAGCGAATCAACATTTTCAAGTTTCAACTTTAAATTAAGCAAACGGAGATAAATCGTCCGAATGGGACTTTGTTTCCTTTAAAGTGCAAGTCAAAAATACTTTTACTCAGTCTGTTAGATGCTTACTGTTGTCGGAACAGTATTTAAATAAATTTTCGGGCATTTATTTGCGATGTAACATGATTCCTGTTAAAAATGTGCCTTCCAATTATGGCCTTCCTCTTTTTACACATTAATATTGTGAATATGATACCTGCTCTTTATTTTATAATTTATGCTGTAATTTGACCTCGATAGTGGAAAAACTTGTGAACAAAATCGATTGATCTATTTAGGCTTTTATTTTGTTTGGCGTGAATCGAATCTCCCAAACGGGAGACATCTTCAGTGAGTCTCCGTAGTCAACATACCAATAAGATACGGATCCGGTACGGTTAGAGTCCGGATGCGTGTAAATTAGTCTTTAAAATTAATCTGCCAACGGTAACAAAAAGAAAATACAATGCAAGTTAAAAGCTTCCCTCAGTTCAGCTTACTTTTAGAAAGTTAAAACTTTAACTGAGTTGTACTTGTTTCAAAAGTTGTAAGAACTTAGTTTTGAAACAGTTTCTCATTGAATTGACGTGCAGTGAACAGCGTATTTGAAAATTTCATGGTGGAAAATTAATATTTAAAAGGGTTTATTCTGGAAGTGCTATATTTCTCCGAGAGTTCTGCTACTTCCATGCTTCAGAAACGTTCTGTACGAAAAGAAATGAACATGGAAACGTTGCAGTGCATACAAATGTGAAGTGGTGTTTACTTAATTAAAAACGTCGTGCTAAATTCTCTTCACTTAATCGACAACATAAAAAAAAGGCGACACACATTACGACTTTATTGATTACATTTATTATATTTCTCTAATAAAATTATCTACTTCCCCGTTCCAAACAAAATTTGACCACAAAGACATTAACGTTAAGGCGGTAACTTCATTAGTATTATATGATTGCAACCAGTCTTTTAATATTCAAACAAAGTAAATTTACATTTAATAAAGTAGCGGATTAAAGTCTAAAATGAAAAACTGATGTATAATTAACTTTTATAATTAAGCGCTCCAAGAGAACGTGTTTAGACTACAACGATGAAAAGTTCTTAATTAGTTCAACCTGCTAAAACTTGTAGCTTCATTGTCTCTTGGAGACTAGTGGAAATGAATTGATATTTTACAGCATGACAACGTACTATCATAATTCTTGTAGTAAACACAGTTTAAACAAATGCGAGGCCTGATAAAATTCTCATATTAGAAGGAGATGATTGCCGGTGCTTCTAATCAATCTAACGCAAATTTGTCCAGAAATAGAAGGGCCTGTCCTTGGGTAAATGTTTGAATGAAACGTTCATGGTTAGTTTTTCCGCTAAAGGGGTGTACAATTTGACGTGTAGGTATTGATTTAGTTATTACGGTTAATTCTTGACTGACCCCACGGTTTATTCCAGTTTCTGCTTTTAGTTTTCATGTTATCTTTCGGATTACCGAAAAGACGAAAATTGCTTGAACACATTTTGTAACATGTTAGCCAATTTGTAAGGCTAGCTACAAAGTAGCACATTACAAATTATCCACATTATTAAAGTGTTTTGATAGGTGTATAAAATGCATTTCCCGGCAATCGGGCTTGGCGACTCGAAATCATTTCGACATCATCCAGGCGTTTACGACGACGGAAAGGATTCTGTCTCGAGATTTACAACGTGTTCACAGGATAAAGGGGCAATAAAGTGGTGATGAAGGGAAATTAATCTCACATTACCGCTACTTTGTAAAGCTAATTTGCAGAAAACTGACGAACCGCTACGAGGATGAAGAAAATTTATCAGGCCTTTTCGAATTTTAAAATAGAAAGGGTCTCCACACCACACAATAAAAACTTCTCTTCAATGTTCTTTTTGATGAGTTATTAAGAGCCTATCAGGAACAACATGTACTTTTATTTAATTAAAACTTAAACTTAAACCGTTTTACATTGTTTCGGAATGTATTTGGAAAGAATGTTATCGATTTTGTACTACTTAAGTTATCCCGCGGTAGTCAATAATTTCGAGTAATGGAACGGAAGAAAGGCGAAAAGCGAAATTGCCTGATTGAATTGTTAATGAGGTTAATTCGGCAGATAAGATTAATTGATCGTCGTGCATATGACGTGAAAGCTTTTACAAATGATGGAAGAATCAAACCCCTAAATTAGACCCGTTAAACTTTACTTACTCAAAAATTTCCATTTTTAATGTATCTAAATAGACAAAAAGTTGACGCAGACTTTTCTGCCACATCTAAATAAAACTCCAGATGCACCCTAGTGGCGTCAATTCTTTATATTCCAAATTTCTAATCAAAAATTACTGAAATTCCGTATGATTCTGCCAGAATGCCACATCATCATCATTATCACAAACTCGTCAGTCCTAAGACTAATTGGACAAGCATCTTCACTCATTCCTATCCTAAGGTAATCTTCGCATTACCCTAAAACTAGAACATCCCACATCTAATCTAATGTAGGTCTACTTGTACTTCTCTTAATTCCTACTATTTACTTCTCTACGTTGCTGCACCAGCTCTATAAATGCCTGTTACAAACTACAATAAATATCACTCTTCTATCTTTGTAACTCATCCGTAACATTTTTAAATATATTTAACACCTTGTCCCATTTAACATTGTCAAAAGCTTTTTCTAAATTTACAAATCCTATGTACGCGCTCTTTCCTTTTTCTATCATTTTCTCTATTGTTACCCGTACAGCTAGAATAGCCTCCCGCGTTCCTCTATTTCTTCTAAACCCAAATTGGGCTTCCCCTAATAATTCTTCTGGCTTTTTTTCCATCCTCTTCTGTACAGTTCTAGTTAAGATTTTTGACGCATTTTTACGCTAATTGTTTTAATTTTCTCGCACCTATCCGCGGTCTTTTTAGATATGGTTAGTATCACGTTCCGTTTATAATCCTCCGGGACTTTCCCCGTCTCGTAAATGTGACTAACTAGATTAAATATACGATCTCTAGCCTTTTATCCTGCATGATTTAAAATTTCCGCTTGTATCCCATCTATACCTGCCTCATTGTTTTTTAATGCTAAACTGAACTCTTCTCTCATTATGGGATAACCTAATTCATCTATCTCCACACATCTTGCTTTTTTAATATATCTCTTAACTCATGGCCTGCGTATAGGTTCTCCAAATATTTTTTCCACATATCTGCCTTTTCTTCATTTTCTATCAAAAATGATTCCTACCTCGTTTCCTATAGTACTACTTGTGTACCCTACATCTCTAAAATTCCTTTTAATTATATTATATATAAGCCTTATCGGTTTTACCTACTTCAAACGTTTCTTCTACTTCCTGACACCTCATATCAATCGACTGTTCCTTAGCTGCCCTACACTTCCTAATTATTTCCCACTTTATCGCCTTATATCTTTTTTACCTTCCTTCGTCTGTCCTGTTTTTGTATTTCCACCTCTCTTCTATTAATCCTACAATCTCGTTTGTTATCCAGGGTTTCCTATTTTCGTTTTGTTTAGGACCTAATACATCTGTAGTTGCTGACTTTAATGCAACACAAACACATACTTTACGTGTATGACTAGGTCATGTGTATTGTTCCGAGAAAACCTTTCCCGCAAAATTTTTCATTCATTCGCGATCTATCCGTATACACACATATATATATATATAAACTGGAAAGTATGTTAACAAATGTTCCAGCCAAATTTGAATTTCATTGTTAACTGCGAAAGTCCAAGTGCGGCACTAAATAAACGACCGTATGCACGTTCTGCACTAATTGAAACGTATACTGTAATATACGTTAGCGTGTCCTGCGATTTATACTGAACACAACGGGATTAAAAATTGTTCCTGTAATATCCTGATTCAGATTCAAATTATCCTTGCTTCTTTAAAAAAGAAATTACCATCTATTCTGATTAACCGTATGTTTTGCTAATAGAAAACACTAAAATTAAAAAAAAAAGATACTAGATCAAACGACTTAAATGACATAAAACAATTTGTATCGATTGCAACATTAATAAATTGATGTTGAACATAATATCATGGTGGTTCTTTGCTGATTAAAAATGTGAATAATAACCCTAGCTTTTGAGAATAATTGTATACTACGACTTTTAGTTAATTATACAAGATCACCAAAAAACTATACTTATTAAATTTCGTTCAAACGAAAAAACACTCTATTTTAATTTTCTTTAGCTAACGTATAAAACAGGCAACTACTTGTTGTACGATTAAACCTAACAAAAACTAACTATTAAAATTGTTTTCTTACACTCCATACACTTCAAAATTAATGTTTACTTATCTCGCAAATGAAAACCGTGTACCTAACTAAAGAAAGTTTCTCCGCTGTTTTGAACTGAATTTGTTAAGTCTCCAATAAAGTTTAAAGTAAACCACAACTTCAATCATCCAAAACAGTTTAAGCTGGAGATTACTTAAGTTGCCAACGTCGAGTGCTTAAGAACAGCAAAACAAAGAATTTTTAATTAGAATTAACTTGTTTGCGATAACTTCAAGTTGGGAGTAGAAAATGAAATTCTCTTAAAGGGAAAATACAATTACACACAAACGTTTGCGTATGTGGTTGGCACTCTAATTAAAATTTCATGTGATGGGTCTATTATGCGAGAAAAACGTAATAACAGTAATAAACCTTAAGAACTTAAAACAATATTGTAATAGCGTAATTAATGTCAAAGGGAATATATTTTTAGCGGTACCTAAGCGTGAAAATTGATCCTATTGTCTTTTAATATATTCTGTAGAAATTAAGATTTAGCTTTATTTATTAGTGAACTATTAGTTTCCACAAAGGAAAATGGTTAATTGATTAGATACAACGGTTGTAAGTAGGGTTGCCACCTTTTCAGGCTTTACATAAAGTATTTCTCGACTAAAAGGTTAAAAAAAAGTACTCAGCATAAAATAAAGTATTTTACTTTTTGTTTTTAAAAACATATTTTTTGTTACACCTAGCAGCCAGTAACAAATTGCTGTCGCTCTTAAATACATTAATAGCCTCTAAACATGGCAAACAAAGATTTAAGTAAACTAAAAGTTCATTTTTAATTAGTTTTAATGAAGCTTTATTCCTGTCGTCCCGCCACTTTGAACAGATTTGAGAAATCAGGTTGTTCCGTAAATATGGCTTGTCATTTTTCTGTGCAATATTATCGATGTAAAAATACTCTGAACTTCGAATAATCGCTTACAAAATTACGATGTTTACTTAAGGCCTTAAATAAAGTATTTTTGCCTACTTTATGTGTCTCGTAAAGTATAACGTACGCACAGTCGAAATAGAGTACAATACTTTATAATAAAGTACGGGTGGCAACCCTAGTTGTAACGTAGTAGGCAATATAATATTTCCATACTTTACTTTGGTATTAATTCTATTAATCAATTAGAATAAAGGAACGTATTACATAAAGCTGGTAAACATTATCTTAATTGCCCAACGTTTGTGGAGGCCACTGGTGAACGACTTTTTCGAAGTAGACGTTGTTTATGTGGAATGCGGTAGTGATCGTGAGGACCGGGATAGGGATCGCTGCTTGGGACCAGTATCGCGAAAATGACTGCAAGAAAATGGACGATTTGTCTAAAAGCGAGAGAGACGTGGTAAGCTCGCGGCCGCTGAAAATACCACCGACGCGATTAACCTCCCTAAAATGGAGCCATTTATCTCGGAGAAAGCTCGGTGTTACTGCTAAATCTCTATATTTGACCGTCGGCTATACGCCAACTGATTCCAATTGAAACAGAAGTTTTGTACTCGAATAAACGTTTTTTATAGACCCATTTTACGACAACCAATTTCCTATAGTCATAAAATAATGTTATTTTGAAGAGATCCGCCAGCACGAAATCGATATTTTTTGAGAGAAAACAACCAATTACAATAACTACGAGGCATACATTTTATTAATGTCTAACTCTTTTGCAAAATGAGAAATTTATTTCGTTTCGTAGCAATTAAGCGTAGCAGATTGAACCAATCATTTAAATGAAATTAGACAAATACATACAAAAAGCTAAGTTTTTAGTTGTTGGTCACTAATTTACTGAAGCTACCAGATTTGAATTAGGTTTTCGAACTTGCCTGCCCTCATCAGCACGCCATAGACAGTCTCGATAAATAGTGACCAAACCAAAGATTGTCTCTCAAGGTAGCACATTGAAATTTTAATTAATGCCCTAATTTGGCACTAAAAATGAACTGAATTCTCATATGAATCGTTTTGTGATTATATAATGTGGAACTCGACAGACAATTAGGTAGTAAACCGACATATGTACACATACATGATAAGCACAACAAATGCTTCAAAAAGTATGCGCTTAACTCTCAGTTTTCAGAAAAAAAGCGATCTTTTGATCCTCCAATGTAAAATATACCGTTTGTAATGTTTCCAGGATTGCGCTCTTACTCAAATCGTATTTCGAACGATTTGGAATTACTTTTGAAACGATAAATATACAAACTATAGTGATTTATTAGACAAAAATGTAAAACTTACCTGAGACAACGGAATCAGCGTTTCTAAGCCTTTTCAGGACGTGTTCGATTAAGCCTACATCGGTGCACGCTTGTAAATTTCGCACGCTTTTTCGCAAAATCGCGATGAAGACACTCCATATTTCAGCCTGAAACAAAAACAACACATTACCATCAAGTTTATCCCAGCGAGACAGGTGCGGTAAAGCTTCCTCGTAAATGATAAATTATATGTATGTATGGAAGGTAAGCGTCCATAAATTATGGATATGTAATACCTGCTTTATGGACCAAATGAGAACAGTAGGATGCTTTGTATGGACTATTAAACTAGCGAAGTAAGGACTCAACAAAGTCGTAAAGCATAGAGTACTTCTACTATTCCACAAATTATATATTTACTCATTATATTATATAAATTAATAGTCAATTTATACAAATTATTTTGATGTCTTCCAATTGGACTGTTTACTTCTCTCATTATTTATACTTCCTGTTTGCGCACTAGTCTTTTATCACCTGTCGGGATCGATCGCTGCCTGTGGCATTCGTTTTTGATAATCAATGTACGTCTTGGTTCTAAAACAACTAAGAGATGCTCCAACATTCCGAATTGTCGCACTTGCGCTCCTGTTCATTTTAAAACTTGGAATTAAATGATCGTGATACAGGCGGTAGAAAATAATCAAGGTAATTTATGTTTTAGTGCATATAACAGAAAATCGGAAATGAAATATTTCCGGTTTCGAAACGTGATTATTATCGGGGTTGTGCGCACGATTAAAATTACAGGATAAAAAACAACGTTCCTCTAGCAGTGCTATATTTATTTTAGCATCAGAAAATAAAAATTAGAAGCTTTCGGTGATTTACTATTCTCTATTAGTCGAGCGCGAAATTGCATGTATCGAATTTTCCGGTTTTCACAGCCGCGGATAAAAAAAAATTGATACCAACTAAAACCGACCAGTTTGTTCATGTCTTCCATGAAACTGCACACGGTTTAATCCTTTCATGCTCCATTTTACCAAACACGCTGTCGTTATTTAGCGTTAGTGTCGTTATTAAGGTAATATATATATGTATAGGGAACTAATTAGGACGGTGTTAGCAATTAAACCCTTATATCATTATCACAAAAATAACAGCACCTTAACAAGAGAACCACATAACATATTTCATACTTGAAGAGCACGTTATAATGCTTTATAGTGGCTCTAAAAAGTTCTGAACGAGTTATATAACGGCCGTTTCGAAAAGTTGTTAATGCACCACCACACGACCGCATTTAATGACCCTCCGGTAACATATGTCACTATTACGTATTATGAATGGACAAGTTACATAAGATTCCCATTTTGTATGTCGCATTTATTGCGAATTTCAGAAATTATTTATTTAGATGCCACACTGATAGTAAATTAGTAGTTTAATCAAAGATTAAGCATCACACTGTGAATAAAATTTCGCGATTACTAAAATTCCATACCGATGATACCAAAACATTGTTTGTAAAGCAGAAATACGATAAGTATTTGGATATTTAAATTTCGAATTGTTAGATAGGCTTTTAAATATATAATAATAATTAGACACCCATTATAATCAAAGCCAAATTTGAGTTCTTCTGTGAAACATTATCTAAAAACGAATGTAAAAAAGAGAGAAGTTTCACTTTGATTCCCTCAGCAGTTCCCAGAAAGGTGTCTTCGGAATCCGCTCATCAAAATTGCATGCGACTAGCTTCGTCCCTTTAATTTTCAAAGGGAAAATATTTCAAATTTTGATCAGAAGAATTCCCTGAAGAATCCTCATTTTCTGCAGCAGGGTTTTATTATTTTAGCAGGACAGGAAAGGCACGAGTTTGATAGAAGCAAGTACCTACAGTATTAATTTCTAGGATTCGGATAGCTCGACAGGAAACGGGATCGTCGTTCAGCCCGTCTGATGGTGCACTTCTCCCGGTGTTCATTATGCGAAACGTTTCCTGTTGAGCCTTTCTCTTTCTTGATCCGCGTGGATTTTCTTAGTTTTTTTTCTTCCGTCGACAAACGGAAACGGAACCCTTTCACCCAGCATGCTGCTTCACAATCTGACAGGCATATTCCTCACATTAATTCTGGTCCTCCTTCCTCTCTATTGTACTTCTACAAATATGCATTTGTTCACGCGAGAATTCGTATTTTGAATATGTTTTCAAAATAAATATGTAAAATTTCGTAGAGAACATAGGCTGAATTAACACGTTAATGCGTTCTTAATCTGGTTTTATTTGTGGATTATTATATTTGAAAATTACTTTAACTCTTTTCGACCTAAAGGTATAAAAAAAAACAATTTAACATACAATTAGCTAATGGAACTTTTTTGGGAAAACTTTATGACGAAAAAAGCACAACCGATGATATGTATTGCGATCATTCATCGTACAAAAGTTTCAGAATATTACGCTACATTTGAAACTCACGATCAATAAAACCTTTTCATTATTTGAAATATTCGAATACAGCCGTGTTCCTTTGAAATTTTGACTACGCAAAATTTAATTTTAAAGCGAAAAGCGAACATGGGAATATGGGGAAAAATCGGAAACAATATTCTTTTATCTCACAGAAAATGGAAAATAGAGTTGCTATCAATAATAAAAGTTATTGTCAGTACAACTTACAGTAGGATTATATAGAAACCTCAATAATAGCAATTGAAATAAATATTACACCTACACAACGAAACACTTATATGTTTCAGTATGTTTAATGTCCGATTCATACCATCGATCCAGTCACAGGTAAATCATAATACCATTTTAGAGAAATTGATTGGATCATGAGCTGATCAATCCTTAAAGTATAAATGATATTTACTTAACTGCGGTCGTATTCTAACTTGACTGTTAAAGCTCCTATAGCTCGATTCATATTATCGAAAAAGTCACGATCTACCTCGGTGAATTAACTGGACCGTGACTTAATCGTTCCCTATAGTATAAATCTATTTACTTGATTGTAGCCGGATCGTGACTTGACTGACAGTATGAATCGGGTTTTATCTAAACGTTCTACGACCTCCTATAGCTCGATTGATAGGTATCGGACAAGTCACGGTCCAGTCACGGCGATCAGATCAAAATATAAGAATACCTCGGTGAATTGACGTGATTTGATCGTTCCCTATAGTATTAATGTATTTACTTGATTGTAACCGAATCGTGACTTGGCTAATCGTAGGAATTGATTTGTATCTAAACGTTCTACAACGTCCTAAAGCTCGATTCATACTATCGGACAAGTCACGGTCCAGTTCATAAGATCAAAATATAGAAATACCTCGGTGAATTGACTGGGCCGTGACTTGATAGTTCCCTATAGTATGAATGCTATTAACTTGATTGTATCCGAATCGTAACTTGACTAATAGTATGAGTCGATTTGTATTTAAACGTTCTATGACCCCCTAAAGCTCGACAAGTCACGGTCCAGTCACGGCGATCAGATCAAATTATAAGAACACCTCGGTGAATTGACTCGGCCGTGATTTGATCGTTACCTATAGTATTAATGTATTTACTTGATTGTAGCCGAATCGTGACTTGACTGATCGTAGGAATTGATTTGTATCTAAACGTTCTACAACCTCCTAAACCTCGATTAACGGACAAGTCACGGTCCAGTTCATAAGATCAAAATATAGAAATACCTCGGTGAATTGACTGAGCCGTGACTTGATAGTTGCCTATAGTATGAATGCTATTAACTTGATTGTATCCGAATCGTAACTTGACTAATAGTATGAATCGATTTGTATCTAAATGTTCTACGATCTCCTAAAGCTCAAAAAGTCACGGTCCACTCACGGAGATCAGATCAAAATATAGAAATACTTCGGTGAATTGACTAGACCGTGACATGATCATTACTTATAGAATGAATACAGTCACATGATAGGATAGTGACTTGACCGATAGTATGAATTGGGTTTATGTATTTGTCAAGAGCTCAATCTAAAGGTATGTTACATACTGTTGGTTTAAAAGTTAGTTTGAAGTTTCTATTCTCAGTGCAGATACAATTATTGAAAAACCAATTATGTAGATGTCGTCAAGAACGTTCCCACTCTTTCTTGGAATAAGCAAAGCACCATGAAGAACGAGGATTAGTCAGAGTATCTACTGAAATATTATTTTAAATTGCAGTCGTATAAATCGTAATCCACCCATATTACGATGGGACTTACATTTTAGATATAGATACGTATCTACGTAAATCTCTCAAGAACTGAAGTGTAATTAGTTGCTCTGGTTTTAGTTGAAGCCTTAAGCCGGCTGTATGTAGTAGATGTATTAAAGTTTTCTCATATAAGATAAATAGAGCTTTAATCTCCATATATACAGAAACCATAGAAATAACACAATTTACAATGAAGAACTGCTGTTTTATGATAGACGCTTTCTAAATGATCAATTCAATTAAATTCACACACGTTTATTAACATTTGCACCGTGTTCTACTCATATTAGAAAAAGTAATCTAATATCATTTTCACACAAGTGATATGAAATTACAATCCAGGTACTCGAGATAAAAATGTTCAATATCTCAGAGTCTCTAAAAGCGAAACTCGAGTCTCCGTCTCTCATCTCTCTGAACGAGAGACTCGAATCTCTCAATTTAAAATTTTTTAAGTTCAACATATTTCAGAGATCTCAGTCTTTATACGAGAGACTCGAGTCTCTCAATCTTTCAGTTTTATTCATTCAGTCTCTCTGTGGGAGAAGATTTGGTAGGACGAATAACTATACACACTCAGCCTAAACATTACAGATTTTCCTACTGTTACTACCTACCTACTAGAAATTCCAATACTTCACAATAATGTGGTAAGTACCTAAAAATACTAGCAATCGATTGAACTGAAAGAAACTTTGACGTGTATTATTCCTTGCAAGGGAACATTCAAAGGTAAACGACAGTTACAAAACATGTAGAAATATATATTCGAGTATATGTAAATGTTTGTTAAGCAGACAATAGTTGAAGCACTCTCAGTTAAGGTGAAAGGAAGTGTAAAATGAACTAACATCTAGGCGCACCCTAGGCAATCAAAGTACATCTCTACTCCTCGCCTTCTTCGTTTGTTTACAGGAAATACTAAATATTTAAAATGAAAAATAAAATAGTCTAACAAAATAACCTTATACTTTTCCACTATAAAAAGATTTAGAATTATATATCTACCTGTAGGTATTAGTTGATAATTTGCTTCACTTTTATCAATTTCGATAGTCTTTTCGCCACAACTACAATGCAAATTTTACAGCTAAAGAGGTGAAATATGCACTAAGTTATGAATGAATACCACAGGTGGCAATCGATACGGCGACACTGCCGAAATAACAGTCCCGATCATGATTAAATCATACTTGGGCAGACTACATGCAAACTTTACAGCAAAGGGAACTTACAGAATGTTTCCGGAAATACTTAGTAACATTCCACGATAGTAATAGACAAAGCTTATTGAACAAGTTATGTAGATATAAGTTAAGGGCGTGTTTTGTCTCGTTTCTCAAACGGTTATCGATTCGAGTTTCTATTTAAGTGAGAGATACAAGCGAATTTAACAGAAGTAATTGAGTCAATAAAAATTAACGTGTAACCCTCTCAATTTTTTGGGTACATTTAGTTATTCGTTTAATATTCATATATCCTAAAATGGTAATCCATTTATCTACTAGCATATGTTTTATAAAAGGAGGACTGTTCAAAAAATAATGCGAATTTTGGGTTTTTTAAAAAATTATTTATTTATTCATGAATATTTATTTCGTCCCCTCCGAGTAATCCCCAGCAGATATTATACATTTGTTCCAATCCTCGAGTTCAGCTTCTCCTTCGATTCCGTCTTTATGGACCTCTTCAGTTTCGGGAACAAGAAAAAGTCACAGGGGTCACATCTATAAGCAAAATCTTCACATTCAACCTAACTTGGCGCGCTTTTTTCGGTCTTGTCTCTTGCCGCATCTTCCATTGGGGTGATTGAGCTTTGGTTTCCACATCATAACCATAAACTCATAATTCGTCATCAGTTATGACCCTGTGGAGCAAATACGGGTCGTCGCGGACAGAGTCCAACAGCTCCTTGGCAATGTTAAATGCGAGGCTGGTTTTAGTCGAAACAGCAATTTTGGTAAGAATTTTGCGGCGACCCGTCTCATGCCCAAATCATTGGTAAAAATCGAACGGCAGGAGCCAATCGATATGTTTAGGTCCTCGGCGACTTCTCTAATGGTAATTCGACGATTGGCCAAAACTATTTTCTTCACTTCATCAATGTTTTCGCCTGTTGTTGACGTGCTCAGGCGTCCGGCGCAAGCTCTTCGTCGTTCACATCTTCTCGGCCCTCTGAGAACATTTTGTACTATCGATAAATGTTGCTTCAGTCCAAGGTAGCTTCACCATATGCCACAGTCAACATTCGGAATGCGTCCGCGCACTTAATTTTCTTTTACACACAATTTGATACATATTTTTTGATCCATTTTTTGGAATAGTCGACATGAGTACCAACATAACACCACAAAAAAGTCGAAATTCAAAATTCGCAATACTTTTTGAATAGACCTCGTAGGTTTGATCAGAAAGAAATTTGGAATATTTCTGAGAGGAATGGTTTTTAGAATAAAGGTTATCGTTAGTTAGTTTCTAAATACTATAAAAGTAGTTCTACCGTTAATTAATGTCTATTTCAAGATATACCTTCATAATATGAAACAATGCAGCATAATGTACAATAATTCCCATTATGCACCATTCATAATGTGTAACAGTAATTAAACGTAAGCCAAGCTGTAGGTGCTCAAGTAACAATTCTATTATACTGAGAAAAGGGCTTACAAAAGTAATTATACAATAAATAGTTTTGAAACTGCATTTTCCGCGGCTTAAAACCGAGAAATTAACGGCTCGTGACGAATTTCATTTTATGACCGTGGCAACTAATTCTAGCACCAATTAAAATGGCGCTTATGTAACGGATCAATGACAACTGCTCGAACAATAGTACTGCAATCTATTCAATAAAGTTGCGGAAAATTCGTACAACTATATACGTATGTAGGTACATATGCACAGAAAAGCCCTGTAACTGCCATCCTGGCTTCACTGTTGTTACAATAGAAAATAACACATACACGTATGAATTAACAATACAACTGTAGCACTACTGAATCCACAATAATGTTTAAAATTGAAAATGGAATTTATACATATAATTGAAATTCCAAACAAAACATTCAGAAAACTTTAGCACTAATAACAAAATGAAAATAAATGTTTCCCTTCCGAAACGTAAACGTACCTAACTAAAAAACTTGCCCCTGTTATAATACTACTCTCAATAAGTACTAATAAAAGTCTTGATACTCTCCAAATGTTTCATTCATTTACTATATTTATACACATATGTGTAGATAGCTAAAGAAGTTTTACTTCGAGCAATTTGACGAACACTTTATGTAGTTAAGTAATCGATGTCCAGTATAATTTATCATAAACTTTGAAGGAAACTGATTGATTAAATTTGACTAAACAGGCCAGTCCCCCTCAGTTCGCTAATAAACTGAAAGGACTAAACTTTACAATCTCAGGACGTCCAAGGGTACGACCTTAACCCGAACCCTATTAAATACGTTAATCTGTACATTATGACACAAATTGAATTTCAATTAGATTGGAATATGTAAAAGCATGCCTCAAAAGCATATGCAGTTCGTACTTAATTTACCTGTTGTTATTAAAACCTCAAGATAGCATACGCGTTCGGCCAATTTCTTAAAACTTTTACGAAATATATTTCTTTAATTTATTGCTTTACGTTAAGGAAACGAAAAAAAATATATCAACATTATTTCGAAAGTATTTCCAATATTGATTAGATACAGCACCTACGTATGTATTTCAGTCATAAACACAATATGGAAATTAGTAAAACTTTCTGGTGGAGGCGCCTGGACCATAATAAGAAGAATCGGTTTTAGATGAAAGTTAGTAATTCATATGTACTTTTTGTTAAATTTGATGTTTTATCAAGTTAAGATTGAACTATTTAGTAACTAATAATTAAAATCAAGCAACTTTCATATTAGTTACCGAAATTAACAAATTGTTAACCCCAAAGTTTCCAAATGTGTATTTCAATATATTATACACCTTCGGATTTCCCCCAAAATGTACTTTTCACTTTTCAAAATCTCGTATCTCTTGAAATTCCGCATTGGACATTCGATAGAGTTCTCTAGTAAGTTTTTACAGTTAAAGGAATTGCCATTTCATATGCTGTCGACATCCACGAACTATAAACTAAGTTTTCAATTTCAACTTTAGAATCGTCGTATAAAAACGGAATAATTTCAATAAAAAAAATCATTAAGTGGAAGTTGAGACGGCCGTCATAAAGAAATAACCATCTGGCAATCTTTTATCTTATTGACTGTGTCAATTTCACGGAGAAACGGCCACTGCCTTATGAAACAGTGGAATTTCTCATCTTTCCTGATTCAAATGACTGCTCGAATCAAATGGCAAATTGATGGCGTAGACGAAGACGGCGACGACGACGTCGAATCTTAACGACAAAAAAGGTCAACTTTCTCCTCTTTAATCGCTTTCTTTTGTCTTCGGCGAAGAGAATGGATCATCAATAAAGATTCTAAACATTTTCGTAACTACCAAATCGTAAAGATCACCAAGAACGTCTAAAAAGGCGACTGCTACCCAACTTTTATATTCTGTCAACCGACCTTATATTTCCAATCGCAATAGGTACTAAAACTTTAACTTTGTGATAATATTTCATTTAAATAAAATAAAATACTATTTGTGAGTTCTGATTGCAACAAAACATTGAATCCTGGAAGGTACATTCACACATTTTAGCGTAAGTACCTGTATTGGGATCCGTCAAATGGGCATACACCATCTGGACGCAAAATTTATAACTCGAATGAGGGAAAAATTTACATAGGAACTATGCACGCAAATTGTAAAATTGTTTATTAAAATAATAAAACACGTTAAAAAAGTAAAAATTTTTTTGAGATGGAGTCGACGAAGTTTTCTTCTTAAGTTAAATCATATAAAAAATTAATATGTTCAGTGAAAAGCTGCAATAGCACTTCAGACATAGATCTTCATTCTTCACCCACATTAACTACTTTCCAATAAAAACTAACCGTTTTATATATGTAAAAAATATATTCGGAAAATTAGAGAAAAAAGTAAACTAATAGAAGCTTGGATGAAAGCAGTAGGTATCAAAGAAGTGAATTCCCGAATAAAAATTTGTTCACGTCATTTTAATGCACATGATTATATTTCAGCAAGTATTTACCATCAGCCATAACCTTAATATTTAAAACCAGAATCATACTAAAATTATAAAGTGAGAAATTATTTATTCCTGTGTAATTGATTTAACACAATTCTAATGATACGATACATGTATTTTGAGGTTAAGAACCTACCTGCTGCAATACAACAAAGTTGCAATAATCTGTTTGCAACGTTCTCTTAAATCGGCTTTGCACGTGCAAGTCATTGATATGATATTGCTTAAATCACCCAGAATCACCTCACCAGTTATATAACGTGAATCACTTTTTAAATCCGAAATTTGTAAAAAGTAGGCAGTAAACTTGACGGAATTTGATGGCTAGCTTCCGAATTTGTTATTTCCGAATTTTATAATGTGATTGGCATTAAAAACACGCTCACCTTCAACGAAATTTCCTTTCCGAGGCTTTGTGTTAGCCCAATCACATATTGTGTCAATACTTATCATTTTATCATAATTTAAAAACTTGGAAATTGCACGGTACACTATAGGAACTACGATAAATTTTCCCTAATCGGCGCCATGTTTTTAGGCTCCTCCCATTTAACGGATCCCAATACAACCCATAATTATTAAGGAATCAAAACTTTGTAAGGTAATTATTTCACTTATTCATTTCATGTTCTCTTACTTTTGTTGGAAAAGTACCACAACAACTTCCTTGTAAAACAATTTAAGTTATAGTACTAGAAACACAACGGAATGTTGTTATCTTTGAAACATGCTTTCGGTTCCTTTACTGCAGAAATCATGCTCCAATTATAAACACTACGAACGCCAAATTAAAATTAGAATGAACCGTCTAACATTTTCAACGAGCACTCCGAAACTCGGGAGAGCGGTTTAAATGGATGTAGTTAATTTACCACTGCAAACGGCACCTTTGACTAGGAGGTCTAGCCCCGAGCAAATTAAATGGCTGCCTTTTTCTACAATCTCGTATTTCGAATAAACCAAATCCATTATCACACAGGATAGAAAACAAAAAAGATTACTACATTATTTGACACTATAAATTGATTAAATAGGATTCAGGACAATCGAGTCCAATCTTAATTGACTATGCAGAATCGACAAATTAAAACTTCGTGTTCTGCTCTCTCTCTTATATTGTAGCGGTTTCTGAGGCTGATAATAATAAATAACTTTCTGGAACCGCAGATTCGAGTTCACCACACTATACTATAGAATCATTTTCGATACATTAGATACATTACGTAATCCTAAAATGTAGCATCGCGCTACAGATGGCGTTTACTGGTCAGATTCGAATTTCTAATACTGTTGTGTTTTAATCATTTTCAACTCCCGATTTTGTTGGTCCATGCTATGTACGAATAGCTGTTACATTTCAACCTTATTTCGTTTAGAAATCCACCAACACTAAAATTCTAAAGTCTAGGATTCTGATTAATCCGAGAGGTCTAGCCTTCCTTTTTTAATTCCATTTAGTGCACTACCGTCTAATCCTTGCTTAAATTTCACTAAAACGGCTAGTAGTAGATACCTAGAGTAAGTTTTTTGGGATTAGGCATTGAGAACGATACATCTGTGGCAACCAATCTACACGATACGAGCCCGCTTTACGAATTCGACCAGGGGTAATGGAAATGGTTCTGTATACATTTCTGTTCGTTTATTCACTAACAGAAAAGCAAAATTCAATTACCTATTCTACATTCGCAAATTCAAGAGGGCAAATCCTAAACAAATACTTAACATTTAAATGTAAATTTACGGGTTAGCATATCAACAGAATTAATTTTATTTGTTGAAATTTTCTATATCTTTATATATTCGTAATTAATTTCAATTGCATTACTTTCTACATAGTAGCCAGTCAAGTATTATTTTTTTTGTTTTTAATATGTTTTTGTTATGTTATAATCTTTAAAATTCAATAGTTCTTAGCTATTCCTTGATTGTTACAATTCCCACTTTAGAACTGAAAAGCTGCTAATAAATTTCTTCAAACATCGCAAAAAAATTAAGAAAATTACATGTAAGTAAGTATAGATAAAATATATTCCTTTTGCTACACTGATAAAAATTAGCAACGTTAGATTCGAGCTCACTTTTTCAAAATTTAAAATTAGGCAATGGTGCAGATTTTGAGGTTCCTGACACTTCTTGCAGTAATATTCATGATTGCAAGTAAACAAAACTGACAAGGCAACACTGAGTTTCATAAATCACAATTTTCAAGCAATCTTCTTGGAACTTTTAAATTCCTTTGACCTTTTCTCTAAGGGCAGTGGCAGGACTGGACGTTCAAAGACTTCACGTATATTTAAATGTTGCAAGATTTTCTAATATGTCAAACGACAAAGCGAATTTGAATTTCAATGTAGCCGTAAGGTTTTGTAGTCTGCTTTGTGCACGTGTGAGTGTATCAAGGTAGAAAAATGAAGCAAAAGTTAGATAAAAGAAGACCCAGTCATCCATTTCAATACGTTACTAGCTGCACTGTACCTGCAGGATGTGTAGGACTTCAACAGAGATAATTTAATTTTCATAGCAAACAATTGTTATTTGTTTTTGTAAATCACCCCTAATATACTTTGGTTTTTTTCATATGTCCACTCTTGTAGACTATACCTACCCGAGATAAAAATCTTCAGTCTCTCAGAGTATCTGAAAGTGAGACTCGAGTCTCCGTCTCTCATTGAGTCTCTCTGGTGAGTCAAAAAAACTATTTAGCGTCTCTGAACGAGAGACTCGAGTAGCTCATAAAGAGAGCCTCGTTTCGTATCCGGTCTCTGAACGAGAGACTCGAATCTCTGAACGAGAGACTCGAATCTCTCAATAAGTGGTGTCTCGATAGATGGTTAAAATTTTCTAAGTTCAATATATTTCAGAGATCCCAGTCTTTCTACGAGAGACTCGAGTGTCTCAATTTTTCAGTTTTATTCATTCAGTCTCTATGTGAGAGACTAGAATCTCGGAATTAACAATTTTATCGTTCGAGTCTCTCATACAGAGACTGTGAGAGATCCATAAAAACACCTAGGTAATAACTGAGAGACTGTGAGAGACGCTCTCAGAGACGCTGAAAGACTCTGAGAGACTGAAAGTTTATGTCTAGGGTATTAGCTACCCTCCATTTCGAAGCATAACAAATACATTAGATTAACCGTGACAGAAATTCGTCGACCACTTTTCTAACCGAAATACCACACACGCAAATAAAACGAAAGATAACCAATTCGCATTAATGTTCACTCATTTATTTGCAACAAATGCACCTTAATAGATCTGGAATTACAGCGCTTTGGGAATATCGCGAACTATGAAGCGCGGTTACACTAATCTTGTATGCCGGCAAAGTTTTACTCCGTATAATACACGAGAGACTAATTCCATTTATTTTCCCCAAATTACTACAAGAACTAGGAGGATCTATCTAATAGGGAAATGTAAGAAAGCACATGCTTCGTATAAAGCGGATCCGGTTGCCTTTTACTGAGCCAAGAAATGAATTAATTCGCTTTTAGTACAACCTATTTTAGTTAAGTGAGCTAACTTACTGAGACATGACATATAAAAAGACTTTTTGTCAAACAAAAGGGGTTGCTTTAGAATCATACGGTATGACATTGAGTGAAGGAAGAAAAAAGCCTCCCTTCGATGGTGCAAGATGCAGGTTATCCCAAAAAATTTTCTATTTCTAATACTTAATTAATAACCTGTATCGAGTTCTAGAGCAGTACGAAAAGTTCACTCTAACGGAAAAAAAATCGGAAATTCCTCACCATAATTTGACTCTTTTACTATCGGTCCCCCCCCCATTCTTCCTTCCTTCCCCTTCCCTTACCACCATCATTCCACAGGATACTAACTATAGGTACATATATTAAAAACCGTAACCGCGACATTACATTCAATCCATTCAAAACATGCTTTCTTTGACGATAAAGATGATGACGTAAATACAAACCAAAACAATAAATATTTAAAGCAATGTAATACGTACAAAATTAAAATTAAGTTTGACGATTGCTAAAGAATAGAAATTTAAAAAAAAAATACCATACGAGGATTTATGACCTTTTCAGAAGCCCATCTCTAACCGATGTCATCTTTTCAAATTATATAAACTACGGTGTATATGTATGTGTAAATGTTTACTGATGAATTTAAATACCTTTTTCCAGTTATTTATTTTTTTATACGTATTTCCATTAGCTTTATCAAAGCATTACATTTTTAGTACGTCAAACACGAGATGATAAAGCGGGTTCATACCGGATCTTCGGTTCGCATTTGGAGAAACAAAAATCAATTTGGGGGTAAATATAAAACCTTTTTATAAAATTTACCTTGCCATTTATCAATTTTGAAGTTTCATCCCAACGTAACATTCCATTTCGAAATGATACGGCGGAGACGTTGCGGAAATTTCGAAACTCATTTCGTTATTTTCAAGGAACGGTAACACCAGACGTTACAAATTACGCGGTTTTCCCTTTCCCTTATCAGATAATTTCGAAGTGTTACGGTCACACGCAGCAGTGGGTTCATACATACACCTTGAGAGCACGAAATGGAAAAAAAAAGGAATGTGTAAATAAGAAATGATAAAATGCTCCGCTCGCGGTGAATCTGACGAATCCGCAACTTCGTAGTAAAATGTGCCCCAAAACTCCAGACAGGATGATGAATATCGCATAAAAAATCTGACGCGACCAGAAAAAACAAAATTGAAAGAGAATAACTCGCAACCAATGGACCCATTTATATTCATATCTATTTATCTTTCACTCATACGGAGTTATTGAAGTTTAGAGGAGGACTATTATTAGATGACATGATAAAACGAAATCTGATTATTTTACGTCAGCGAATTGAAATTTACAAATAAAAAGACAATGAAACTCATGTTACTGTTCCGTTTATATACCCTTCTTGTTAATAATAATAATAACTATTGAGATTATAGTAATTTCCTAAATTCCGCAGTGAAGTTCGTTCCATTCAAATCCTTGTCGCTCATTATACCCAAAGACTTCGCAAACAATATTCTCTGGTGTAGTGTTCAAGTGTTGTTTGGCTCGTTCTCTCTCGAAGAGAGTAACCAAATAATCCAAGAGTATCTTTAGAAATAGATACACCTCTCGCGAATGCTTCTACCTTCGTGCAGTGCTCCAGATTTTTCAAGAGCATTTCAACCGCCGCACACGCCATTCATGCACGCTCGTTGCTCTGCAACAAACGTCAACAACTTCGCGAGCGAGTGAAGCGGCTTGCATGAAGTTACCCCATTCTTTCTTTTTTTTTTTAATATGCATGTTGATACATCATATTGGTCGACTGACTCCCATCAAGAAACGACGGAAGACGAAACTCGTGGAAGTGGATCAGAGGCAGTATCATTCGAATTATGATTGTGAAGTAAGTATTACAGGTCCTTGATGAGGACGAAGAATATGAAATCTGCTTCAAGACATAGTTCCAATAAGTTGCTCGAATATTAAGGATAAAAATGCATTATGGGCGATGGTATTACGAAAACGAGGAAGTCTTATAATACACGAAAGTGATTAGAACAGAAATATGTAATCGAGTGTAACACTTAAGCTGCTGATCGAGAGAAATCCTTGAGGATAGAGCAAACAGATTAACTGATATTTTTTATTTAAAGACGTATAAAAGCTGAAACAGGAATTAAGAGGAGTACAAGTAGACCTAGGCCAGATTACTGCTCAGAAGGTGCGTGTCGTCCAGACGACCCTATAATGATGAATATTTTTGTTTGATATCTGCATATATAGTATCAAAAACTCATTTCATGTCTTTCAAAAACTATTTAAATTCCCTGTTACTAAATAAAAACAAACAGTTACAAAATGGGCAATAATGGGAAGCTAACTGAATCAGTACGGGTAATTATTTTGGTATGACATATTAAAACGTAATTGTATTATCAATAAATAAAATTAGGTCGTGAATTTTAATTGCTTCCCAAAACATGTAGTTGCAGTTGTCACCGGTAAAATATTATCCAATAACATAATACATTATTATAAACGAACAATTGCTTGCTTGTAATTACTGCCTATTATACGTACATTAAAATACCTGCGGGATTAAAATGGATGAAACGGATAGCAAAACTAATACGGAAAATAACAGATGTAAAAGAATACTGGTAAAAATATAAGAACCTGTGGGACATACAAGAAAATCAACTTGAGTTTTATGGAACGTTTGAAAATCTTCAACAAGTTCCGTCCCAATCTTACCGTCATCATCAGTAAAGACTTCAACTTCTAAGTGCAGCTAATACATGGGAAAACACAATAACGGTAATGTCTTATTTTAGGATAATCGTATTCATCGAATCTATTCTATTAACGCATGAATGCTGCTAAAGCTTTTGTTTTCCTTCGATTTCTTCGTTATACCTACTAGCCATGGCAGATTATGTAAAGAAAAAGTGACGCAAGTCTCCGTTTTATTACTTTTTATTCTTTTTTTATATTCGCAGACACGAAAGGCTGAAGATTATTCGAGAGTTCGTTTGCAAATTAAAGCGTCCCGAATATAACGCAGTGTTTCTTGATGCTATTATCTGGGTCAAGGGGAGGGACTGGGATAATAGCCTTACGGGAATAAATAAGCCACAGCGTGATATTTGGTTCTATGGAGATGAAAGCAAAACGAAATGATAATGACGCAGATGAAAAGAAATGGAATCGTATCCACGCTTCAAACGCGAAACTCATCATTCGTGCGAGCAGTAATTGAAAGCAATGTATAAATCAATATAATGTTTGAAGGAATTCGATGCTTACCGTAAATGGCTTAATGTAATGGAATTCTGGACTGACTCATGATGAAACGCCCGTTTAAATGGAATGAAAACAAGAACAAAACATTTAGTATTACTTGTTTTTTTATTCAACATCAGCAAAATCATCATCATCACAAGGTCGTCAGTCCTAAGACTGGTTGGGTGTTCCATTCCCACCAACCACTAATGCTGAGCAGTCCCTCCGCACTACGCCGAAACGTAGGGCGGAAGGACCTCTTCAGCCTGCTTTTAGGAATCGTGGGTATTTCGGGAAAGAAAGATGAGACGGACGAAATGAAGACAGAAAAGAATGAAAGATTATCTGTGGAATATTACTGCCTCAGAATTTGCCTAAATAATCCAAGGAAACAACAGAAAAACTGGGACCAAGGCAAACGGACCCGGTTCAAACCGGCGTCCTCCAGAATGCTTAGCAATGGTCTACACCTCCCGGCCATGCCGCTCGGTTAAAAACTGGAACATCTCACATCCTTAACTATTTGTGAACAGTAATCGAATCTAGGTCTGTTTCTGATGTCCTACTAACCTATCTCGTCTATTTCTTATTGACTTCCATAGTTCCCTCTGCTCTCCTATTCTTTCTAAATCCTCCTTATCCACATCATTCGCCTGTAACACCACATTTAGAACGCTTCTAACCGTTGTTTCCCTAATATTTTGCCTCTGTATATCTATCCTTAAAGTTGTCCTGTTTTTAATGATGTTTATCGCTATCTATCTTCGATTTATATATTAAAAAGTAGTATTGACGGTATGTATCTTTCTATAACTCCCTTCCTAACATTTGCTCCTCTACGTTGCTGCACAAGTTCTGTAACTTCCTGTTACATAATAATAACATACAATATTTTCCTTACCTATTAGAAAAAGACCTAATATTCGAATTACAAATAAAAAAAAGTAGGCATATATGTGTAAGCTATTATAGTAAAGAGCGCACTGAATTTGGATTAATTAAAATTGTACCCAACAGTCCGTAGAAAAGTTTTAAATCACTTTTCAACGAAACAAATCCTCGAACGTATAATCCTTTCAGTTGGCAAAGGGGATTACGTGAAAGAAAACGGTGCAGACATAGTGGATGAAATGAAATTATATTTTCCCAACTCGGCCGTAATATACGTAAGGAGTGGAAATTCTCTCTCAAGAAAGTACTGACCTAATTAGAAGCGGAGGACCTCGGGGCATTAGGAAGAGGACAAACGCAAAGAGAGTTTAGGTATTATTGCACCACAAAGTCCTTGCTACGACGTGACTCGAGTTTTTATGTCCGTTATTTTTCCAATGGCCAAAAATGAAATAGACCAATCGGAAAAACGCGGCGTCCGAAGAAGGACATAAAAAATAACGACAACTTCCAAAGGACCAAAGCTATTAAACATAATGAAGAAACAAAAAAAAATGCCAACAAATGTTACAGGACAACGAACCTTAGTAATATACGAGACGGACTTTTTCGACACATTTACATCATTGACTTTAGAGTTTATTGGCTCAAGTCACTTTCGAAAATTAAACTCGATTTTTTGATGAAATTATATTAAACAGGGATTTGATTGAATACGTTAAGAAGTATTTTTTTAATTGTACCTATTATATTGTTTTAATAATATTACTTTTTCTTATTCAACTTTTATAAAATATGTAATTACTACAACTAATATAGACTAGAAAAACTGCATTCATCGCAAATTCCGCTTGAGACTGCAGAGAATTAAGCAACTGCAATTTAAAATTTTTGTGTTCATTGTTCTTGCTAGTAAACGTGCCCAGAATGAACGAAATTTTATAGGTTCGAACAACCGAAATGCTTAAAATACCGAACACCTTTATCTGGAAAATCGTGTCTCAGAAATTTTCCAATAAATACCTTTAACAGAATTACACGAATCACACTATTACAGAATTACATCACACTATTTTTGCAAGTATTGAATCCCTTGTTACCTTTAAACACACAGGCTTTGTGACCCCCCCCCTTCCACGTCGGTCACATCAGACTGTCTTTTGCACGTTTGGCTATTGCTCGACTCTGCATAATCGTCACTTCAGGCCAAGACCTCGTTTCATCAAATGAAATTTTTGTGATTATTTATAATACGCAACATAAATTTTGGGATTCTTTTGTTAATTGTCGTTGAGCTAGTACATTTAAATTTTAAGGATCACAAATAGCTGATATTTTCAGAAGACGAACAAGTTTCAAAATAATAAATGTCACTGTTTTTTACTGCTTATTACATTCAACGAAATTAGATCGTCTGAAAACTTTTTGATATTACTTATAGTCTGGGTAGATACGTATATAAGTTTGACTTTGCCCGATGTTATCAACAACAATCAAGTGCGTAAATTTTCCCATTATTCAAGCAACCGTTTTGCTTATTGCTCACAAAATTTGCTTATCTCTGGCGAAAAACCGTCTGCTGTAAAGATTAAAGTTTGTTTCAATTAATTGAGTATTTGTGTTTCATTTCTTATTGATATTTATTGTTTATGTAACAAATCAAAGTCAGTAAAATTTAAATAAGGGAAAAATGGACAATTTATTGTTACCATGATTATCAACCACACAATTTCCAATATAGATTTATTACTTCCTCTTTGTTTCCGGTTTTCGCTGTCTATTTTTGTAATGCAAGTTGTGCATTAATCCTTAATGCGACCTTCGAGGTTAAGCGAATTTGGCGTTCGTGGTTTAGAAAAACAAGGCGAAAACCATTACACGGATCTTTTTATCACATCAGACGAGAGAGTGATGCTGCAAAAATGAAATTTTTCGTTGTTACAGACAACAATTCGATTTCCGAGAAACAAAATTTCATAAGGCAACAAGCAAGGGTAGCAAAACCATTGTAAACAAAGAACTGGAAAGGAAACCGAAGAAAATCTAAAAATTTGATTCCGGAAAGTGCACGAGCGTGACCGCGCAAATAATAATCAAGAGAGATATTAAGTACCGTAGTTTTTATATTATTTTATAAATTAAGTAGGTACTAAGTTGACTAATATGATTTTCTTCGCGTAAGTCATAGCCGTTATAAATCAGATTTTGAAATCATTAAATAAAATTCTTGTTGTTCATGTTCCCGAGTAGAAATGAAATAGGGGTAACTTTAGATCAAGCTCTAGTAAAGGGTCTCTCTGTTACGAAAATCCTTGTTAATTCATATAGGCTTTTGACTTAGTCGTCTCATCGTATACATATTAGGAATCCCTCCTTACTTATCCCGATCCATCCCTGACTTGACTGCACTATTGAGAACTTAATACGTCCACATGGAACCCCTAATTTATCCCAGTCCTGCCCTAATAGGCCTATCGTATGTAAATGTATATTATTCAATTGTAATCCTTTCAGTAACTCCTTACTAATCCCTGTATGTGTTTTCTTGACATCATCATTTAATGTATTTTTTTTAGGGAAAATGAATCTGTACATGCATACATATTTCGCTATATATTTTAATATTAATATCTATGTTGTACGGGTGCGAAACATGGACAGCGGGAGCGGCGGAAAAGAAAAGGTTAGAAGCGTTCGAAATGTGGTGTTATAGGCGGATGATAAGGATATCGTGGGTAGAAAAGGTTAGAAATGAAGAGGTATTGGAAAGAGTAGGAGAACCGAGGACTCTAGGGAAGTAAATAAAAAATAGGCGAGATAGGTTGGTAGGACACCTTCTCAGGCATGAAGGTCTAGTCAGAGACATATTAGAGGCAGAAACAGGAGTTAGGAGGAGTAGAGGTAGACCTAAATTAGATTACTCTTCGCAAATAGTTAAGGATGTGGGCTGTTCTAGTTTTAGGGAAATGCGAAGTTTAGCTCAGGATAGGAAAGAGTGGAGGTACGTGTCCAACCAGTCTTAGGACTGATGACCTTATGATGATGATGATATGGATAAAGTAAAGATTTGATGTTCTTATTAACGCAGAGGAGTTAAAACATCAACAACATCTATCTAATCAAAAATGGTTGATATTGTTCAATCACCTCCAGTTTTGGCAGTTCATTTTGAGACATGTCAGTCAATCTAAGACCTAAGCCTATGACGAAGATTCAGAAAGTCTTAGTGTTAAACCTCCCATAAAGGGAATGAAATAAATGAAACGTGGTCTATTTGTGTACAGTCGGAATAACCCCAAAAAAAAAATGGGCATCGTGGGAGCGGTTAGCCAATAACCGTAACTTGAGTCTTTAGTGGTGTCAGTGATGGATGTAAGAGGGCGCAGACAAACGACCTCTTATTTTTTATCAAGCGACTGTGGTACATACTACATGGTGAAAAGGAACGAGAAAAGTGGCAGCAAAGAGAATTTCTCACACCTTGGCCGGACGGGCGCACGAAAGAAAGAAAAGCTGATTGCCCAAGGGGTTGTTTGTAACGGTGTCGCCCCGTGTCGTGTTGCATCACGCGGAAATTCTCTAAAAATATTACCCGTGTAAATTATGTATTTCGCACAAAGGAATGCTAAAATACGACCACTTTAGGGGGATTTCCACATGGAGCATTACAGAGAGAAATATTTATAGTAATTTAAGAAACTATTTTATTTAAATGAAATATGTTTAATGTGTCAAATGGATTTCCATTTTTCTTTTCACAATAAATCTACCAGTAACGAAGCAGCGATAAAAACTAACTGTTACGACTGTCTCCAGCTAAATTCCATCCAATTTTATAAGGGGAGATTTTGACAAAGAAACTGTAAAGTTGGGAAACCAACCAAGTCAAGTTGTCAGCGACAGCCATTTTTATCTCGATAACGCTTTCACGTGAACAAAATGGAGAAAAAACTTAACGTCTTTAATCTTCGATTTACATCACTGACATTGATAGATGTTTTTCACTTGAACAGACAAACGACCGCCCCTCTTCGATCGGTTTCTTAAAAACGAACAAGTCGAATTTCATAATAGGGAAATCAGTTGAAGTTTCTTTAAGCGTCTCATAAATAAAACGATTTTTTTTCTTGGAATTAAAATACGTTAACTGTAATAGTTATCAATTGTATATGATCTCCTCTTTTTCTTTTAATAGGTATCTTTTCGTCAAAAAAATTATGAAAAAAATTGCCTAACATAGATTGGTAAGTTTCTGATAAAATCCTTGAAATTTTGTATATTTCTGGTTCTCATCATGATCATCATCATCATCATAAGGTCGTCAGTCCTAAGACTGGTTGGACGCGCACCTCCACTCCTTCCTATCCTGAGCTAATCTTTGCATTTCCCTACAACTAGAACATCCTACATCCTTAACTATTTGCGAACACTAATCTAATGTAGGTCTACTTGTACTCCTCTTAACTCCTGTTTCTGCCTCTAATATGTCTCTAACTAGACTTTCATCCCTGAGAAGGTGTCCTAGCAACCTACCCTGCATATGTTTTATTGAGTTTCATAGAGTCCTCTACTTTCCTATTCCTATTCCTAACGCAACTTAACCTAACCTTCTCTATCCACGGTGTCCTCATTATTCGCCTATAACACACATTTTGAACGCTTTTACTCTTTTATTTTCCGCCGCGCACACCGTCCATATTTCGCACCCGTACAGCACCGCACTCTAAACATACACCTTCAACAATCTTTTTAGAATTTCAAAATTAATTGTTCGCGAGCACAGAAGTGATTTCCTTTTATTAAAGGCGACTCGACCCTGCGTTATTCTCTACTTGATATCCTTACTACTCTCCTTCCGTCCTGACATATCTGACTTCCTGTAGATGACAGTGTGCATCCTTGTCTGACTCCCTTCCTACTATTTACTTCTGTACGTTGCTGCACCAGTTCTACAACTGCCTGTTGCTCTTTATACAAACTAAGTATCACTCTTCCATCTCTGTAACTCATCCCTACATTTTTAAGTATATTTAACATCTTGTCCCATTTAACATTGTCAAAAGCTTTTTCTAAATCTACAAATCCTATATACTCGCTCTTTCCTTTTTCTATCGTTTTCTATATTTTGCTCCTACCTGACCTTAATTCTTATTACTCTGAATGTCTATAAAATATCTGAGCATGTACAATTTAGCATTAGGGTTTGTGACATAAACCGTGGAATAATTCTGAGGCAATAATATTTACTACATACAATTTACATATGCACATGCTGCCGTATCCAAATCCTCTACAATCCTGTGTGTAAAACCGTAAATTGGACATTTTATGATACCCTTATACAATAAGAATTTAAGGCGACAGCCTGCAACAATAAACTGAACACGGATATGCAATAAAACAAGACTTGACAATGTTTAGGCATACAGATACATATTTCATACGCAAGAATTCTCCAGAATATTTCAGCAGATACTGAAAAATTTGTCCAATCTAGCATAATTTCTTAATCAATTAAATTCTTCCAGTTCGACTATCAATCTAACCAGGACTCCACATGGAACGGAAAAAGTGCATAGTCTCGTGCGATTTATCATCAACAACAAATAATAAAATGGCATTAATATCGTTCACGAATTCCAACATACAAAATTTTTCGCAATAAATTTAAAGCAGCGCCGTTTTCTTCACTTTATACCGTCAGTGATGCAAATGGCAAATATTAATGTTTCCGAAAACGACATGCCATGCAAGAAATATCGTAAATTATACGAAGCGGAAAAGGGAATGATGTAAACAGCTGAAAAACAATCTCTATATTTTAAAAAAGCAATGGACGCAGTAACAGGAACATAATTCAATTTGGATTCCCGCTGACGTATACAAAGGTACTTAATTTCACGGAAAACATACGTACATCGATAATAAAAAAAGAAAAGTTTTACAGTCCCATGTATGAAAGTATTACATACAAAAGTAACAGACGAAAAATTAAAAGAAGTGGCTGATTTTAGGTATCCAGGAAGTCAGATAAGTCAGGACGGAAGGAGTAGTAGGGATATAAAGCAGAGGATAGCGTAGGATCGAGTCGCCTTCAATAAAAAGAAGCCACTTCTATGCTTGCGAACCATTAATTTAGAAATTCTAAAAAGATTCTTAAAGGTGTATGTTTGGAGCGCGGCGCTGTAAGGGTGCGAAACACGGACGGTGAAAAGGTTAGAAGCGTTCGAATGTGGAGTTACAGGCGAATGATGAGGATATCGTGGATAGAGGTTAGAAATGGAATGATATTAGAAAAAATAAGAGAACATAGGACTCTACGGAAGTCAATAAAAAATAAGCGAGATAGGTTGGTAGGGCACCTTGTCAGGGATGAAGGTCTAGTCGGAGACATATTAGAGGCAGTAACGGGAGTTAGAAAGGGTAGAGGTAGACCAATATTAGATTACTGTTCGCAAATAGTTAAGGATGTAGGATGTTCAAGTTTTAAGGAAATGCGAAGATTAGCTCAGGATATAGGAAAGAGTGGAGGTGCGTGTCCAACCAGTCTTAGGACTCACGACCCTATAATGATGATGAAATCGTTACTAAGTTTGTATCTTCCATATGATACATTTCAACCATCGAAAATCGAATTATTTATTACTTTACCTTGCATACTTTCACCTTCCTAACAAACAATCGATAATAATTTATCTCTGAAATTAAAATCATGTCATACAGAACGACTTTTCACTTCGGTACGTATAAATAAATCTGCCGTTGGTTTTCAAATTTTTTACGACAGACCGTCCTCTCCGAATCATTTACCGCGGAGATCTGTCTAGAATTTCGTAATAACGAAAACTGAAATTTACATTTTATGCCTACAACAATTTAAAGGACTTGAGCGTGGTGCAATATAAACGGGGCAATGTGTATGTTCATGGACTTGTACGTAGCCGATGCTTGTATTATAGTAATGTGTGTATGTAAATGTAAATCAGACGTCCGTTCGTCGGAGGTTTAAATAGAATTTGCATTAGCAGATGTAAATTATTAACAGCCACTCTGGCCAGCGCATGTTAATATTATTAACTTAATAAAACAACTGCAATGTGCATGTCATATGAACGTATGGAAATTATATGATCAAACATTCAAAATGTACTGATCAGAATCGCTCAATCTTCATCCATTAAAAATCACCAAAATTTTGATCTCCTTTTTACTTTCAGTTTCTGCGTACATCTTCACCCTAAATTTTATATATAAAAACGGTATAATAGAAAGCGAGCGAGAAAGATAATAAAATCTCGGTTGAGTGAAAATTGGTTGCGGCAATTAAATCTAAAGAGAAAATGTGCTTGAATAGATCGACTAGCAAACAACTCGTGCGATCTTTCTTTACCCCTCGACAAACGCCCCGCGCCATCAATGCGATCCTTGGGCATCACTCAACATCCGCCACTCCTTTTCGAGCCTTGCAATTTCTTCGGCGTCGTCGCCATTGCTGAGTGTTCCAAATGAAAAGAGTGGAAACTCAATTAACTCGGCAACAAGAGAAACAGTCCGTGGGCACGGGGCGAAATTAAAACTTTTCACAAACGCGTTTTAAACAACACGTTACTAATATAAATTAAGGGGAACGATCTCAACTCAGACAGTTGAAGAATCAACATAATAAAGAAATAAATTATAATTAAAACTACGTGGAGACATTCATACAATGATTTGTCTGATGATGAAGTCAGTACAGTATAGGTTACTAAGCGATAGTAGGCGAATTAAGTCTTTTTTATGACGTGACAACGTCTTATAATTCGATGGAGCCGGCTGCACGCACGAAAAAACATGACTCATGCGGCGTTACCTCGCTCTGAGGCGTTCCATTTAAGGCTTGAAGTGCAAGCGAGAGCGCGGCACGAGCGACAAAGAGGCACAATCGGCCTCCGCGTTC